>NC_091120.1:56105707-56345707 GCF_040183065.1 Periplaneta americana
TTTTTTCCGGGGTTTTCCCCTCAACCCAATACGAGCAAATGCTGGGTAACTTTCGGTGCTGGACCCCGGACTCATTTCACCGGAATTATCACCTTCATATCATTCAGACGCTAAATAACCTAGATGTTGATACAGCGTCGTAAAATAACCCAATAAAATAAAATAAAATATCTCGGAAAAAATCAACCAGGTAACCAGCCCAAGCGGGAATCGAATATTACACCTAATTTATAGGCCTACAAAATGAAAGGTATACAGTACTTCCCCCTTAAGTAGGTTACTTAGTGATTTATTTACTATTCACATATTTGTGCATTTACACTATTATCATCTTAATGTGCTGATATTTTATTTGTAATGCGCTACTAGTTCGCAATACACTGTATTGAATAAATTCACTAAACTAATGTTACATTACTCACAGTTGTGCTTTTATTTGTCTGTTATCGTCTATGGTGTGAAATTTCGGCTACAAGGAAAAGAACAAGTGGCTAGAACATATCTATTGGTTCTTTGCTACACATGAAGGGGTCCATTCTTTTAGTTACCGCTTGCTTCTTGTCTGTCATCGCGAGGCAGGCTGTGGCAATGGAGCGCAAGCGCCAATATTCCCTCTCGTACACACGCCATTGATTGGGGGGATGCAGGGGTGCTCTGGAGGTATTAGGGTAGAACTCCCGCCCTCGCTCCGCTGCAAGGGTTGGCCGATAACACCTGTCCACGCTAACATAACATTACACATCTCTATACTCCCTTCAAAACAAACGCCTGTACACCAGTATCAGAATAATCCCACGACTCAATGTTTGTGCTTAAATAATAAGCACAGCTTTTTCTACTTTGCAATTGGTCGTAGCGTGACTGAAGATAATAATCATCACCATAATTGTAATTATCGTCCTTTATCATATATTTCATAGCTTGTATTAGCCTATGGTGAAGAGAAAAAACCTCTCCGGCACCGGGACCCGAACCGAGGTTTTCAGCTCTACTTGCTGACACTTTATCCACTGAGCCACACCGGATTCAAATTCTGATGCCGGATTGAATCCTTCTCAGTTTGAGTTCTACCTCTCTGTTACCCTTTGGTGGCCTACCCTCATGTACTGTGTCACAGAATATGTGACAGTGGCACAATGTCCAACGCACTATGTACATACGTGCACTCATTACGAGTGACTAAGTGGCCGGGGTCCGACGGAACAAGGCACCGTCTTGAATCACTATAGTCGCGACGCTGTTATTCCCGGCGTGACTCCTCCTCCTTGCTTACGTCTTAGGAAGAGTCAAGGCTCTATAAAGTCTAGGTAGGTTGTATCGTTCGCCATTTTTGTTCTTTCGTTGCCGAGCTACCAGACAAGGGATCTATTTGCCACACCGTTAAACATTATCATATCGTAGCTCCTATGATAATAAATCAAACGTACTGTAATTCAGCAAATAATTGAGCGGCAAATAACGTCCTCGTGTGCTTTCTGCGAACGCCAACGAAAGAGCCAAAATGGCGGGCGATTATATATTAAGTCTTTATCCAGCCTTAGGAAATGCTCTACATCTTCATCAGCGAATCACAAGACGCACACGTTTAAATGTAGCCGACCTGCAACGTGAATGGCTGCCGGAAATTAGAGCGACGGGACTTCAGTAATATGATAGCGTAAGTAATCAATTCGTGATTCAAGATGGCGCCTTGTTCCATCGGACCACGGCCACTTACAGTAGTTACTTAGATTGAATACGCATGGCGGAAACATTTTCCATGGTATCTCCATCAGTATACGGGAATGGTGGCCGAGTTCAGATCCTGGTTAGGACAAGTTACCTGGTTGAGCTATTTCCGAAGTTTTCCCACTCAACCAACTGGGTAACTTTCAGTGTTGGACCTCGGACTCATTTCACCTTAATTTCAACTTCATCTATCATTTTTCTATAGTTTCAGGTCGACCGAAGATGATGTACCGTGATTTGTATACACATGGTATCTATCGGAGGAAGCTGTAAAGTCCCAGGGATCTAGTTGATACGTAGCGGAATCTATAGATGGCACTAAGTAGTGAATCACGATATTTACAGTAATGCAATCTTCAGGTCAATATAGGATTAGGGTGACCAGATTCACATCGATAAAAAAAACAGGACACAAAGCTTCAAAAAGGAGGACATTGTTCGAAAAAAGAGGGCAGAAAATATGTACTTAGATTTAAGCTTAGACTATGTTATACTTTAAATTACGTCAATATCTATTTTATTACAAAATATTTACAGTACAGATTTAGACTTACTGTATATCATACTTAAAAGGCTAATAAGTTATCCATTTTATTACAAAATAATTATGAAAGTAATAATAATGATTTTACAGTTAGCTATATATGAAAGTCAAGGGAACTATAAGTATTAAATAGGACAGAAAATATCTTTTTAGATTTACATTCGCACCTCGATCTCTCGATTTACTAGCTACCTCCAAAGAGAATTATTTTCATCGTTGGCAAAGAGTATATTCCTGCGATGCTGCTGCCACCTACAGGTAAATTGCTTGAAAACGGCGTCAAGTCAGATAATTTCAAAACATCAGGCATACAAGTTACGAAAAGGAGGACATTTCTTGATTTTTTGAAAATCCGCCCGGACCCCGGACAAAGACCTAAAAAGGAGGACATGTCCGGATACAAGTGGACGTCTGGCCATCCTATATAGGATGTAGCAAACAGGTGGTATCGATCTGAAGAGGCTGCAGAACTCGTAGAAAGACTGTTGACCACGCGGACTACGTTACGTTGGATCTGGGTGTTTCGTAGCTAAATCGATAGATCGCACCAAAGAGTGAAATACGATATTTATAGGAATGCGGTCCTGCGGACTTCAGTAATCATTCATGTCTAAGGAGATAAGCTTAGCACAATGAGCTTTAGACTGCGGTGTAGTCTTCAAGATCTCTTCCATAAGAGAAAAAAAAATATTAGTTGTGACAATGAACTGTAATTGTGAGGCATAATCGGAAGAATCTGAAGACGGTGAAATGTTTATTTCATTAATAGTATATCTGTAAAATCTCTCTTTCCCATACTTCGCCGAACGTCCTCATTCTTCACTCCCTTCTTGAATTACTTGACGTCGCTAATAAATTGAGTACGTTCAACACAGAACTAAGTATTAAGTTGTTCCGAAATAATGGGAAAGTTAAAAAACAACGCTCAGTAACGATGTCTAAAATCTTAATAACAAACTTCATCCATTGCTGATATATTAGCATTTTGCAGAAATACAAATTCGTACACAATCAGTAACACATGCGACGAATGAAGAACACTTTCTCGGCCTGATTTTTTCGAACACCCGATGAAGCAGACCCGCCATCGATTCCTGAGGGCTTGCGTCGTATAGTGTGGTACCTCGACACTGCTCTGATGTGGGGGCTGGAACGGAGTTCTTCTTCAGTCTGCAGGAATACCTCCCCTTTATTCCCGCAGCTCCTGTATCCTTCTCTGTCTAGCCGGGCTGAGAGGAGCAAGGGGTAGAGTACTTCTTGCAGAAACTAATTTTCTCTTGCTTCCCTTCTTATTTCCCTTTCTCCTCTAGTTAGATACAGTAGTACTCACCCTCTACCACCCATCAACCCCTCCAACACACACACACAGACACATACAAGCTTTGTTCCAGCTCCTTTCTCGTTTAATCTCTTTCTACCTTCATCTCCACTTTTTTCCTCTAACAAATTTCTTCTTTTTTATTTCTTGTTTCTTCAGAGAGCAGTATAGATCTTTGTACTGTCTAGAACCTGTTCCCTTTTAAATGTATCACCGACAATGCCAGTGTAGTGATATTATACTTAATAAACGGAAATAATGTTTATTTTCTTGTGTTTCTCGTCCAAAGATATTCACGAACCCACAAATCGGTTTTCTTAATGCAGCTCTCTGAACTTTCTCCTTGAAACTTCATGAAAACATTACAAATAATGAAATACCTCTTACTTTACTCTTGATTACCTAGGTGTAATAATCTTTCCCTTTCAACGTTGACAAAATTTTCTACTAAATTAAATCGATTCTATTTATCTAGGTTCCGTCAGAATTCTGTCGGATTTTACTACAATAAACAAATACTTGAGGTTTCCTTGATGTAAAAATAGACAGACACACAGTAAGAACCATGCGTTGCAGTTAGTTTTTGCGCCATGGCAACACAGGATCCTCTATCCACCACATTTTAACCGAAAATACGCATGCACTGATCGAGATTCGAACGCATGAACGAGTCAACGTAACATTAAAACTGAGCGCCATAACCGTAGCGTTCACTGCGACGATTTTATGATCTTTGTTTAATAAATATATTATTGTCATTTGTCATGGTCTATTATTATACTTACTTACAAATAGCTTTTAAGGAATCGGTAGGTTCATTCCCGCCCTCATATAAGCCCGCCTGTGCAAGATTAACCCACTCTCTATCGTCATATCCCAACCTTCCTCAAATCCATTTTAATATTATCCTCCCATCTGCGTCTCGGCCTCCCCAAAAGTCTTTTTCCCTCCGGTCTCCCAACTAACACACTATATGGATTTCTGGAATCGCCCATACGTGCTACATGCCTTGCCGAATTCAAACGTCTGGATTTAATGTTCCTAATTATGTCAGGTGAAGAACACAATGCTTGCAGTTCCGCGCTGTGTAAATTTCTCCATTCTCCTGTAACTTCATCCCCCTTAGCCACAAATATTTTCCTAAGAACCTTATTCTCAAACACCTTAATCTCTGTTCCTCTCTGAAAGTGAGAGTTCAAGGTTGATTGGATTTTGGTAAATATGAGGTGTGGCCAATAGACAATATTTGTTGGATTGAAAATGTAGCCTATTTAACACACATTCATTAAAAACGAAAAAAAATTGCAGCTCTCAAATTAACACTTTCAAATTATTAGTGAAATGTTGAATTCTCCGACTTTTGAGTTTACTAATGTAATCCGAACACCTGGAATAGGTCTACCATGTAATGTAGACTACTCTGATATTGTATAACAAATTCAAGTGAAAAAAAGTCCGAAAAACTCAGAATACGAAATTCGCTATAAAACGACGCAACAGTAATAATTGGCAAATGTGTTCATATTTCGCTATTATAATTCTATTTCGCGATTTGTCGCGATTGTTTTATCCGCATATTATTAATCAGAATCACTTAATTCGTAAAGATTAGTAAGAACCTATTGTATATTATGTCGTGATTTTCGCTATCTCCATAAAAAAACCCTGCCCTGCCTGTAGGAAAATCAAGAACGAAGTAGGAGCCAAAGTAGATCAAGCGACCAAATTCTTGGAGCCAAAGAAGAAGAACCAATAAAGAATCTCTGAAGAGTATATTAGACAGGCCTATTTCAGTTTTTGGAATCCGACTGGAACGCGGTCGCATTGAAACTCGAACGTACATCAGCCCAAAAGAATAACAGCAATCGGAGATGTAACGCTTTATGGCTTTATGGTGTTGGTATGATAATGCAGGTAATGAACAGTAAAGCGACTACAAATAACGTTATTATGAACCATGAAATTAAGTTTATTGATATTCAATTGTGGATAAATAATGTTATTCAGTTTTATTATCATATGCTACAACACTTTTTCGAGCGTTACCTTGAACCAGTAACTGCGCGCTACTACAAAACAAAATCATTTCAAACTATTCTACGCGTAAACAAAGCGTACAATATTTGAAAAATATATATATTAACAATCATCGTTCCGAAATTAGCTGATATTTCTATATTGATATTTGTTAGCCAACTTTACAATTCATAGTTTCTGCTTTTCGATCGACTATCCCTTTAATATAGTCTACCCTTTTATGTTAATACAGTCATTTGCCAAGTATTTCCTGATTACTTCATATTCTTCTGTATTAACTGGATTGCTATATATCCTCTTCTATTCTCTCTCATACCTAAACTGTCTCCCTTCCATTTATCACTTTCCTATACTATGTATTTCTTTTTTATTTATTTATTTATTTATTTATTTATTTATTTATTATTTTGTTAATAATTGTAACATAAAATATAATATATACAGAAAAACTTTTGCTCGCCCCATGAAAGAGTAGAACTCGTTCTCAGTGGCGGATTCCTGAATTGAAATTAATAATTATACAATACAATTTGTCTTATGTCTACTGTGCAATTATAGTAGGATAAATTTAAATTTACAGTTTTTCAGTTTTTATAAAATCCATACATAACTTTTTAAATTTAATACTAGAACTATTAGAATTGACAAGATTAGGATATTTAAATATAAATTTGTTATATATTCTTGGGCATAAATTACTACTATGATTAAATACTGTAACGGTGTTGCATTTTGGTTCAAACAATCTTAAAGAATTCATACCTTTTGTTTCATAACTATGAGAATACAATTCAAAATTATTTCGATTTTTATGTATGAATTTTATTAATACAATATAATAAATCTGTCTTACGTTAAGTACATTAAAGTGTAGAAACAAATTTTGATATGGAAAATCAATAGGTTTATGATGACATATTTTCATTTTAATTATTTACATTAATTTTTGTTCTCTATTTTCAAATCTATCTAATTTTAATCATTCTTTTCCAGCTATTTCCTCCTAAATTATTTATCTACATTATCATTTTCTCTATTTTACAACACTTACATCACTTATTATTTTTCTACTATTCTTTCCTCTACTTTCTCATGAAATTTCGGTCAGTGTATGGGACCAGTGCCCACCCAGCATCGTGATGCACTTGGGTACCTACGATAGGTAGCGAAATCCGATTGCGAAAGCCAGCTGTAACGGCTGGGAGGATCATCGTGCTAACACACGATACCTCCATTCTGGTTGGATGATCGTCCACCTCTGCTTCAGCATGTGGGCGTGAGGCCGGCAGCCGGCGGTAAAAATGACGATCGCAAAAAATGTTTTATAGTATTTGCGGTAAAAAAATTGCAGTTCGAAATATTAGCAAACAAAGGAACAAATGGTAGGGAGGTGATAAAAACAAAAGAAAATCTATAAAGATTATAAGAAATAAAGTACTCTAATACAATAAAACATATTGACTTACTAAAATTCTATTTCACTAATGTAAGCTTCACCAAAACGTTTGAACATAGCCGCCATTTTCAGTCGATTATTTATGCAGGAAACAAATGACGATCGCAAAGCATGTTTTATAATACCGTAAAGAATTTGCAGTTTGAAATGTTGGCAAACAAAGAAACAAATGCTAGGATAGTGATAAAAACGAACAAATGCTAGGGAAGTGATAAAATTGTAGCGATAAACTGCCATTACTGGATGAAACACGACTTTTCGTACCGTTTCATTGGTCAAAAGTGGTATGAAGTAGTAAAACTGTAATAGCCATAAGTAAAAGCTTTAAAGATGAAATAAAAGTCAATAAACAACACAAAGGTGCCAAAGGTTATGTCTGAAAACTAACCGACATTTTTCTCTACCCCTGGGTCTCAGTCATGACTGTGAGGGCGGCCTAATACAAGATCCTCGGAAAAGATGTCACCAGCACAACCGTTCCATTAAACTCGCCCGGTCTCTTATTAGAGACTTGGATTAATTTGTGTAACCTACTAAAACAACGCAATTATTCCGTCATTCGGAAAGAAGAGAAGAAGAAGCGAGGGAATTTGAACAAGATGACGCAACCAAGATGAGTAGAATGAAAGGAAAGAAACGCCGTAATCGAAAGGAACCTGCAATTTCGGACTAAAGGTCTAAAAAAATACGAAATAACTACAATTACTGCTGTCTCTCCCTAAACAACGTAAAGTATCAGGTGATCGAACATTCTGACTTTAGGGTCGTATTCATAGACGAGACTTTGGAAAGTAGAAAGTCGCCATTTTCCTAGTCACAGTCGGCACTTTGACGAAAGTAAACTTCAATCGTGACTTTACTTCGAAGTCGCCGAAAATCTAGACTTTTGACTTTGACTTTCGTTCGTACACGTAAGGAAAGTGGCTGATATTTGGAAAATTGTAAAATTTTCCGAGAATATTGAGGATATCCAGGAGATTATTAAAGCTTTTCATGTCTCTTAGCGTAGGCTATTAGCCTATTATAGGTTAGGCTATAAATTCAAATAAGTGTACAGATTTTATAAACAGTATTAGATATCTTTGTCATGTTTCAACTTTCATTGATGAAAAATAATCAAAGAGGATTATATGTTCCACCAATAAATAATATAACTTATTTCATCACAATTTTACGCTATAGTTAAGGATTGATGGCTTAATATTGATTTTGACTATTTAATTCTATAGAGGATAGGTTATACAGTTGGATATGCAGTTAATTTATAATCCTTGCGGTCGTCATAATAATGTTTTCTGCATTCTGATTTCAGATAATTTTAAGTAGTTTCTACGGACATGAGGGAGTAACTCTGTCAACTGTCAGCAGGATAATATGTCTCTTTCATAGTATGCTATGTCATTGGTGGCATATTATCTTCCATATCTTCAGAATAAAATTATTTTATAATGAAGCAATTTGAGGGCTTAATGTAAAAGTAACGTAACTACAATGGATGTTTTATTCACAAGGAAATTCTTAACAGGCAATACTATTTCCGATGAACTCTACCATCAAGTCTTGTAGTTACGAATTGTGTTATATAAGGTGGGTGCTCCTGTTATGGCCATGTTCCTGATATGGCTACCCCTCTATTGTGACTTAGTTAACCAAAAAATCCGCTAAATTGCAGCAGCATCCAGTGAAAGGGCATCCTGGTATGTCACTTGATCGTTTTTCATCCAGTCAGGTTGAGCAATATGGCGTCAGTTGCCTGTTTTGCGGTTTTCATTTGACCTCTTCTTATTTTTCTCTGGTAAATCTCCTTTGTTTTATGCATATTTTTCAAATACTTGTTTCATGAAAACCATCGTACTCCATTCAGTTTTTAATGTTCTGTTGATTAGTGTTGTCGTTGATGGCGTATCTTTTACGAGTTGTTCATAATCAAACGATTTTCGTGAAAGCTTACCTGTTCCTGATATGCATATCAAATGCACCATGGCCATATCAAGCTCATTTCACTTTTATTTTTTCATCTGACAAATTTACATGCCTTACAGCTGGGATTACGCAAAATTTTGTATTTTAAGAAAAACAACTTAATTTTTTATGGAAAAACATGTTTTGACTACACTTTTGAATTATAAAAAAGATTATTAAGTGTCTTGTTTATTCATTTTACACCAAAATTATTTAATTTTAGTACAACTGCGCTATCAAACTGAAAACAATCACGATTTGTAGAACATGGAACAAGGGTGGCCATATCATGTGCACATGTTCCTGATGTGGCCACTACGTAGACTTTTGACAATTAAAGCTACTTTTATGGGGAAAGGAAATTGTTTTAAGAAAGTCCATTAGACTGAAAACGAGTAAGAAAAAAGTGGTTTGCATTTTTTTTCAAAATGGCGGCTAGAAAAATTCTCAAACTTTAGCATGGCCATATCAGGGACACCTACCTTACAAGACTGTTCGGAACTGAGCTACGATTTTTGTGACCAAGTAGATGAGTCGATTGGTGTAAAGACATAAAAATGTAAATTTTTGTACACGTTATTTTCACACTTTAATACAATGACGACAATGATGAAAATGGTAATTATAGTATGCACTCCACTAGATAGTATAACAAACGCAAGGAAAATTAGGCCATTCATGTGAGCCCATTGTGCTACCTTTAATGTCGACTTTAGAGAGAAACAGCCGGTAAATTTAGCTTGGAGCTCTCTCGTTTTTCTACATGGCCTAAACCTGCAACAAGGGCCTTCCAGGTTATTTCTTTCCGAAGCAAGCCAAACCAAACACGACAAACGACGATGATGATATGACTATAGAAAAATCATGGTAATGATGATGGGAATTATAGTGACAACACTGAAAATTATAATGAAAATGATAACAAATTTACAATAGTGACAGTGATGAATACATTGAAAATGACAAAGGCAACAATGATAATGGAGACGATGGTGAGGTATAAAAATGGCGGTAACAATGACAATGAAGGAGATTGTAACAAAGGCAGTGAAGATAATGGTAAGAATTGCAATGAAGGCAATGATAACAATATTAAAAAAATACTCTGCTAACAACGAACGGCAATAATGACAATGGTACAATGGAAATTATGACAATGGTAACAACAGCAATTATGACAATGGTAACAACAGCAATTATGACAATGGTAGCAACATCAATTATGACAACGGTAACAACGGCAATGATGACAATGATAACAACAGCAATTATGACAATGGTAACAACAGCAATTATGACAATGGTAACAACAGCAATTATGACAATGGTAACAACGGCAAATATGACAATGGTAACAACGGCAATTATGACAATGGTAACAATGGCAATGATGACAATGGTAACAACGGCAATTATGACAATGGTAACAAAGTAAATTATGACAATGACGGCAACCAATATGATGACAATGGCAACAACGGCAATGATAACAATAGTAATGAAAACACTGTTAATAATGGTAATGACAGGAATGGCAACAACGACAATGAAGGCAATGATAAGACAATAGAGATTATAATAATAATGGCAACGGATACGATGGTAAAAATAGCAATGAAGGCAATAATAACAACTGCAATGAAGGCAGTGGTAACGAGGCAACGAATACAATGGTAAAAACGGCAATGAAGGCACTGGTAACAATGATAATGAAGACACTGGCAACAATGAAAATGAAGACACTGGTAACAATGATAATGAAGACACCGGTAACAACGGCAATGAAGACACTGGTGACGGAATATAGACACTGGTAACAACGGCAATATAGACACTGGTAACAACGGCAATGAAGACACTGGTAAAAGCGGCAAAGAAAACACTTGTAACAGGGCAATGAAAACACTTGCAACAACAGCAATGAAAATACTTGTAACAACGGCAATAAAGACACCAGTAGATCAATAACAACAATGGAGGCGATGATAGGCTAAGAACGGCAATGGAGACAATGGCAATAATGGTCATGGAGACGATCATAGTAATTACAATGAAAACGGTAATAAAAATGGCAATGAAGGAAACGGTTGCAATGACAAAAATGACAAAGGCGATAGAAATAATTACAAAGAAGGCAATGATAACAATGACAATGAAGGCAATGGTAGCAATTAACGTCATGCACTACAGGCGCTAGTTCGGTTCAAGTTTATCGAGTATGGCGATGTTCGCTCTACAGAAGGAGTCATGTCGTGTTTGTTCAGCCTTGTTATGAAAATATTCGCTGTCCTTCACTCCCATCCTTCGTTTTTTAACCGCTTAAGGCTTCTAAGCACAAATATTGCGACTAATTTTTCATATGATATAAGACGAAATTTGTAATGTCTTGGTAGCCTCTCTCATGTTCGAACATTGGAAGATACTAGTGGCAATGGCAATGAAGGCGATATGGTAAAGAATCGGGATAACAGAGAAAAATTCTCTCCGACACTGGGTCTCGATCCCGGGTTTCCAGCGTTATGTGCTGGCGCTTTATCCACTAAGCCAAACCGGATTCAAGTTCCGGTTTCGGATTAAATCCCACTCATATTAAGTTTTATCTACTGTATATACTGTACCTCGGTACATCATAGTTATTAAAAAAATGAAGACGATGTTAGCATGACCACAGTCTAGTATATACAGTCGCGAAGCTCAATACGTAATAAATATGCATCCATAGATAGTTGCTAACCACTAGGATCGCTACTATCGCCTCATTTTAGACAATGCGAAATAGTACCTGCACAGTCTATTGTTCCTAGCACCGCAAAACTCAAGCTTCGTAACTGTCAATGAAGGCGATGTTAGCAATGGCAACGAAGGCAATATTATTGTTAAGATCTTAAGAGTTTCAGCGACTCTTTCATACTCTGTACATGTTATTAACAAGATTTAGTAGGCATCTGTGTTCTAACGGTTGTCATGTTAGCAGTTGGAGCAAAGATTTACGTGTTCAAATCCGGTTGAAGTCAAAATTCTAAACTAGGCTACCTTCAACGGCGGAGAAGTAAGGCTATGAGTCCGGTGTCGTAAATTTATAGCAGATAAAAAAAAATCGTAACCACGTAGAGAACTCAAAGTAAAGTTTGTCGGCTACTTCTTGTCCACAATGAGTTACGATGGTGTATAGTAGAGATGAAAAACGACCGAGAAAGCAAGCCTAACAGCGCCCGCAAAGCCGCACGGCAATGTTCTATACGTCGTTGACGTAAAGACTACTTGTGTTTCGAGACGCTGAGATTGCTCACTCCGAAGTCCCGAACGTCAAGCTGCCTTGAATCGCCACAGTTGTTTATACCTGACTGAACTTTTATCTACTTTGGCAACTGTTACATATGTATAAACTATCAAGTAGCCCATTTGAAACATCATCTCTACCTTTTAGTGTATAATAATTCGTCCTCCAATCTTTATTTAATTACTAGGCCCTTATTAAAAGGCTAGGAATTTTCTTTTCATATGTTTGAGATCAAGTGTGCAATCTCAAGTAAAAAGATATTAACGTTATGTTTTATGTTTCTTACAAATGCAAATTTATTTGAGAATTTTTTTGTGCGAGATCGTGCGTATTTGCTTGGTTTCCGCACAAAACCAATCCGCGGAAAGTCTAAAATTCCACATTCAGTATTCCCAACGTAACACACATAACAATTTCCCTCTTCTTACCGCTTAAGTGACATATTGATTTTACTGCTTTAGGCTTTTAACATATTATTTTTAGAGACGTTCAATATAGTAACAATTATAAATTGGAAACTTACCACTGCAATTTCACCTAAATTGCACTGTTAATTATTGTTTTTAAATATTTTCAAAAATTAAGTAAACTCTACAACTCCACTAAAGTTACTGCATTCGTGATGCAAGTAACATCAAGGAAGCCGTGAAAAAATCAACAAACTTGCCGATGTTATTACTGCAATATGTTATATAAATAATATTGTTAAAATATTAAAATTAAAAATAAATCATTACATAACCTTACCGTTTGTTTTAAGTTCGCATTTATACACTGGGGGAAAAAAAAGACAGACGTATATCACGGCCTGCTGGAGTATAGTAAGCACAGAAAACATTTTAAAGCAACAATGTTGAAGATAGATATTTTTGTTTTGCAAATTTACCGTCATTGAACAGAAACCAAGATGGAGATTTCATTGCAACTAATTAGAAATTCCTCTTTCAGGTATGTATTAAACGATCTTCGCACAAAATAATGTACGATACACGAGCGGTATGTTTTCTTTCAATTCTCGGAAATTAAAAAAGCTCAACTACGTTTCGCTTTTTCAAACTTTTCCTCGAACATGAAAACTTCAACATACCGCTCTTGTAACGCATATTACTATTCTATTTATATGACCATAGGTAATATCATATAATAGAACCAGAACATTTTAATAACTAAGATATTGTTCTGTTTTGTCTTTTTGTCTCATTTAAACATTTATAATGTTATTTATTTCAATGACATATGTTATTCAAAGTTACGAAATCTTTCCATGAAGCGCACGAGAATGACGAGACAAGACTAGAAAGACAAATCGTTGTCGTTCCAGCAATAACTCCTATGTGACATATTTATCGATTTTCAGATTTTTGCTCTATTAACTAACTTAAATAGTGATACTGCAAATAATAAAATGTAATTATATTTCTTTCTTTCGAAAATGTAAGAATTGACAATCTCCTATACACTACAGCCATAGAAGAATAAATGTGTTTTTTTCTTCTTACTGAAAAGTTTCATATTTTGCACATAGGAGTTATTGCAGGAACAACGACGAAATGCAACGAACACAGCGAGCGAGAGCGGCAGTTAGTTTTGTTCATCTCTAGTGTATAGCTACTGCACTTGAAAATATCGTTCAGAGAAATATTACTGTTGCTACCAGGATTTATTGTTGTAAAAAAAGTTAGCACAATCCGTTGCCCTTCCCTTGACAAATTTTAAATTTTGAGACATAGATCGTTCATAAATTTCAAACCTTTAAATTCGATATAAGCTTTTGATTAGCAAAATCTGACTGGCTTAAATATTCCATTGATTAATGCGTATTAGGAGCAATGTTCACATACAATTTAAAGTTTCACACTAATAATAATATTTAATTCAGCCGTTTAAAATTATGTAATGAATAAATAGCCTCATTAGGCCGTCACGAGTCGGCTAATCACGGTAATGGGATTATATCATTTACATACATTTATCGCAATGTGTTTGTAGATTCTGTTTATTTGCTGCCTTTTTTTGTTATGAAGAGAAAGGAAGATTTATTCCAGCTGAACTGAACCGTCCAAATTACTACTGAAATAACGTACCACAGTATTCTGTAACTATGGAGTTCAGTAACCGATACAGCACATTATGAGTTATTAGCACTCATCATGCGGCAGAGTGTTGTTCTTTTTTTTTTTTTTCTTCATTCCTGTGTCCGGGTAATGTACCTGTAATTTGCAGTTTTACGTAGCGAAATTTTTTTCCTGTACAAACGTTTCACAGTTTCACAATTCTTATTCATTAATCGCTTTCAATTAGCTAACCAATATGACTACACCATAATTATCACCATTATAATCATACCGCATTATCATTATTTTATAACTCTATATCATCATAATCATCATAGGCGTGGGCATTTGGTACTTAAAAAAATATTAATACGAGCTGTACCTACATGAAATATCGAACGTGTATGCAAAAATCTAAAAGGTGGAAAATTTCAAATTTCGTGGAGCAACAGTAACAGATATAAATGACACTCGGGAGGAAATTAAACGCAGAATAAATAAGAGAAATGCCTGTTATTCGGTTGAGAAGCTTTAACAAAACATGAAAGTTAGAGATTATAAAATAGTTATATTAGCCTACCAGTTGTTTTTTATGGTTGTGAAATGTGAAACTTGGGCTCTCACTTTGAGAGAGGAACTGAGGCTATGAGTGTTCGAGAATAAGGTTCTTAGGAAAATATTTGGGGCTAAGAGGGATGAAGTTACAGGAGAATGGAGAAAGTTACACAACACAGAACTGCACGCATGTATTCTTCACCTGACATAATTAGGAACATTAAATCCAAACGTTTGAGATGGGCAGGGCATGTACCACGCATGGGAGAATCCAGAAATGCATATAGATTGTTAGTTGCGAGGCCGGATGGAAAAAGACCTTTGGGGAGGCCGAGGGGTAGATGGGAGGATGATATTAAAATGGATTTGAGGGAGGTGGGATATGATGGTAGGGACTGGATTAATCTTGCTTAGGATAGAGACCGATGGCGGCAATGAACCTCCTAGTTTTCTAAAAGCCATTTGTAAGTACTGTAAGTAAGTATGCAAAAATGTAATATAACGATCAT
This sequence comes from Periplaneta americana, assembly GCF_040183065.1. Classification (NCBI taxonomy): domain Eukaryota; kingdom Metazoa; phylum Arthropoda; class Insecta; order Blattodea; family Blattidae; genus Periplaneta; species Periplaneta americana. Next base: position 56,121,151 of record NC_091120.1, read on the forward strand.
AGGCCCTCTGTTTGTTTTAGCTACTTATTAACGGACTTCATTGTCAGTAAAATTACCAGCGTAGGTGAGAAGGTAGCGACTAAGGCGAATGTCAAATAAACTTTTAAGTCATTACTAGGGAAAAGATTTCTATCTCCGTACCTATTTTGTATTGTATTGTATTGCATTAATTATGTTTTGTTCATAGCTATGTAGTAATTTTGTATCATACTGGTTGAGTGGAAGAGAAGGCCGAATGGCCGTAACTCTGCCAGTTAAAATAAACCGTTATTAATAATAATAATAATAATAATAATAATAATAATAATAATAATCCGTGGCGCTACAGCCCGTGAAGAGACTAGACCGACTAGCCGGCTGCTGGCCTAATGCCCATATGCCGAAGCAGAGGTGGACGATCATCCAACCAGAATGGAAGTATCGTGTGGTTAGCACGATGATCCCCCCAGCCGTTATAGCTGGTATTCGCAACCGGATTTCGCTACCTATCGTAGCTCCCCAAGTGCATCACGATGCTGGGTGGGCACCGGTCCCATACGCTGGCCGAAATTTCATGAGAAAATTTCTTCTCCCATGAGGACTCGAACCAGCGCGCATTCCGTAACGCGAGTCCTAGGCGGGATGCCTTAGACCGCGACGCCACGGCGCGGGACAGATACTGATAATACTGAATTAAAAAAAAAAAAGGCTTAAAGTATCAGAAAATGTACAGAAAGTTACAACAGGCTCCTATAAAGTTCAATGCTTTTAGCACAATTATGATCTATTCTGCATTCATTTCTTTCAGTCTAGACTTATCTTCATGGGAAGTGCACGAATAAGCCTATATGAGATAGACATAAAAAATAACATTTTTTTTATAGTTAATCGTATCGAAGCACAACAGTGACCTTCTTAATATAAAAAATACCTGCAGTTTACTTTTCAATGTTACTTTTATCATTTGACACTCGTCTATACTTTAGATAACGTTCATTTATCTTATATGCAATCGCATTTCTTATCTTTCGCAGGAACATCATTACTATTCTCTGATACGATCATACAAAGAGAAATCATTATTATTATTATTATTATTATTATTATTATTATTATTATTATTATTTTGTTTGCTATATCCTAGACTATGTTATTAAGATATATCTTCGTTTCATGTAGACAAGATCCTTCTATATTTTTAGTTGGTTGTTTAACGACGCTGTATCAAATACTCGATTACTTAGCGTCGATGGGATTGGTGATATCGAGGTGATATTTGGCCAGATGAGGCCGAGGATCCCCCTATTAAAATTCTGTAAGATCTAAAAGCTTTTACTTAATTTTAATATTGGTGAGAGTGCTTCTGAACAAGTAAAATGCAATCCGGAGTTGCGCTCGGGCGCGGGTTCGATTCCCGTTTAGGCTGATTACCTAGTTGGGCTTTTTCCGAGGTGCAAATCAAGCTTTCAGGTGTACTCCCTGTGAAGTTGATTTGAATAATCTCGAGGGAAAAATTGTTCAGGGACCGGGTATCGAATCCGGGACCTTTGGTTAAACGTATAAACGCTCTCCCAACTGAGCTACCCGGAAACTCTGCCACACATCGACCCAATTCCTCCCTCTATATACACAGACCTCAAAGTGGGCTGATAACCGTCAAGCAACCAACACTGAGTGCACACTAACTCTGTGTGACTTAAATTGTGGTTTTCTGTCAACGTACAGTGACGTGTTTTATGCAAATCAAGCTATCAGGTATAACTCCCTGTTAAGTTGATTTGAATAACTTCGAGGGAAAAATTGTTCCCCAACCGTAAGACAAATGTCAGGTAATCTATGGTGAATCCTCGATCTCATCTCGCCAAATAACATCACCAAGTCCATCGACGCTAAATAACCTCATAGTTGATATAGCGTCGTTAAATAACTAAGTAAAAAACAAGTAAAAGACATAATTTCATTGTACGTGAAAAAATTTGTGGAAAAGAATCATAGTTCCGAGGGACTATTCATTATTATCATAAACAACACGAATTAAATCTAGTAGAAATTGCTTATTTTGTCAACTCATCTTTTCTTTGCCCAAATGCAACGTATGATCCGAAGAAAACGGAAGTGCAATATGTCACAATGTTCTTCATACAGTGTTGTAAAGTTGTGGAGATAGATCAGGTAGAAATATACGAAATCATAATGTATCAAATTACTATTGTGTGAATTGCAATGTGTAAGTTGTCCTGGCACGTGAAAGTTCATCAGAATCGACTGCCAGACCCTGTATTTTTTATTGGGTTATTTTACGACGCTGTATCAACATCTAGGTTATTTAGCGTCTGAATAATATGAAGGTGATAATGCCGGTGAAATGAGTCCGGGGTCCAGCACCGAAAGTTACCCAGCATTTGCTCGTATTGGGTTGAGGGAAAACCCCGGAAAAAACCTCAACCAGGTAACTTGCCCCGACCGGGATTCGAACCCGGGCCACCTGGTTTCGCAGCCAGACGCGCTGACCGTTACTCCAAAGGTGTGGGCCAAACCCTGTATAATCAAGTAGAATTATTTGTACCATTTAAATTCAATTAAAATCACATCCTCATCCTTGTAGATATTTCCAGTTTATTCGAATCTTACTTTGCATTTATAAGTGCCTTTCACATTTGAAGATTCCACTGCAAGAATGATGGATGTCATTTGGAATAAATTTTTCAGGAGAAGCAATTGAAAGTTTGAAATGCTTAATGCTCAAAGCTTAACTGTGATTTTCCGATCTTTACTGGACAATGACTATCAGTGTTAATGACATATAACTCTCTATGTACATCCTATATGTCTTAAGCTATGCATTGACAGTCTAGGTTCATTTTCGATAAGACAGTGACATCCATCATTCTTGCAGTGACTCTTCATTTCTTATATCGGTTCGAAAATTCTCTGTTCAAAATCCTGAACGAAGGATCGTCCCACTGCAGAACTCTTAAAAAATGGACTGGAATTTCCCTTTTAGATTCTAGATCAAATTGATAGGCTATAGTTCTCAATTGCAATGCTAAATTGTTCACTTATCCAATATAACAAATTTCTTCTCTTTGTAACGCAAACAAGTAATAATGTTTAAGCTAAATATCTAAACATTGATCCTGGATCACGTCTGCCAACACAAGGCGATTTAGTATATATATATTATGAAAATATTGACTTGCAATACTGTTGAACGACTATTATTCGATGTATTAATCGAGTTGTATATGGCACGGATAATAAACAAAAACTACATGAAATCTGTTGCCAGGGCTACCAAGTTCTCAATTAGAACCCAACTGACATTGCACATTGCTTTGTTTTATTGCAAATGATGGTGTTATGCTAGACTATTACGGAGTGTGTGTTTAGATGCTGGATGGTTAGTATAATAGCTAAACGGCGAGGCGGGCCGGCGGGCGGTACCTGACATGCCGTCAACATGTTCAACTACTGTGCACTAAACAGTAGTATGTTATGGATAGGTTTGTTAATGTTTGGGAAGCCCGTTGTGTTGTTTATCTGTATTATACAGCAGGACTAAGCCAATCGCGGAGAGCTGTTTACCATGCCGGCTACAGGGTAGGCTATACACATACTGTACTTGCTTGTTCGCTTACAACCCCCATCCCAGAGTCTCTTCTCTACCCCCTCGTAACAGCTTTCAATAGTTATTTGAATAATAATTGTTGTTCTATAAATATCATCACTCTGGTATTGTCATACAGGCGGTGACGAGATCACATCGACCCGTTCAGGCTCATTTTGAAATTCGGTTCATTTTACTACGCGTTGCGCGACAATGGGTGGACTCCACTGCAGGAATTGCAGCTGAACCTTGCGAGCGCTACATTCGAACCAACTCAGATTCATTTTATTGTTATAGTTATTGATGTGGAATAAAGCACATACTAAATAATGTGAATACAATTCAATAAAAACTTAAACACAATATTGAAGTAGGCCTACGTAATCACATAAATACAGAAAATATCTTTGGACGGTTTCGATAAAGAAATTCCATCACAAAATACAAGGTACAATCAATATATTTTTCCCAACTGCACTTGTATTTACTGTACCGTTAAATATACAGTACATGCGCTTATTACTGAAGATCATTGTTTCCATGCTTATTGAGTCAGTCTATCAACAGCGTCAAGTTATCTTTAAGAACTGAGCTTCAAAACATGATTTTGTGCAAGTACCTACTGTGACTTTTCCTGGAATCTATATACGCCTTATGGCTAGTCTTCTTCTCCGCCTTCCAAGTAATGCATTTAGTATAGATTTCAAGGTTTCCCTGATTCTATACAACTTCTCCGTTTCCTATGTTCTGTGTGTGTTAACTACATTCAGGGGAGTCCGGAAACTTACTGATTGCCCCTTGCATAAAGCAGTTGTTTTATTATTCACAAAAAGATCATTGTTATATCATAATCAATATGAAGTGTAACAGATAGTGGTATTGAAAACGGAACATATAAACTCACGCATACTCTCAAGGGTCCGAAAAGAAATCTAAGTTGTACGCAAGATTTAAAAGGAAGCAAATATTTTATTCAATGATAAACAGTGAATAATCAGGGAAAAATTTATGATTACTCACAAGAGAATCTAGTAAGAACAAGCTATTCAAAAGTGCTATTCTCTCCTTTGTTACATCTCTCTTTCTAACTACTTTACGCGACTTTTATCTGTTAATTTTATTTCGCATAGTGCATTTGAACATGACTGAACTCTATTATGCTGGATTAATTTCTTTACCGAAAATAAATAATTCTTCTCCGGTTCTCAGCCAGGTGAGTTGAATTGTTGCTTCCAAGCTTTCGATGACTAGCTCTGCCATCTTCTTCAGAGATTGGAAGTGTGTGTCACGATTGTACAGGTATTTACCTCCGTGTCAGATTGAGGTGCGGGAACGTAATGTTAACGCAGATTTAGAGCCGTATTGAAACAAATTTTAGTACGTACGGTAAGTTACATATCTTAAAAATTTTTCTTTCTATAACTACCCTTATTCAACACAAAATATAACTACAGTCATAGGATGAAAGTAATTATGATTGAACTATAAAGCAGAAACAAAATTATGCCATTTTGCACTATACCCGTACATATTCTTCACTTTAGTGACAGAACAAATTGTACCTGTATTATCAAAATATTTGCAGAAAATTAACACTAGACATTTTACTCCCAATATCTACATAAATCGACACTCCACAGCAACCAGAGCAACTTAGAACTTGATTCATTATAATCGCCCATTTTATTTTTAACAAGTGAAAAAATAATTACTAATGCAAAAAAAATTAATTGCAGAGGAAATTATATCTTTATATCCTCATAGAACCCTTCAATATCGAACATAGACTCTAAATATTCGAGACTAATCTGGTACTTAGCGCGCTATTGTAAGTAAAATGGGAAGTTAACTATATATTTTTTTCTTTATACTGGAAAGCTTGAATTCACGTAGACTAATGAAGGTATTAACTTGAAATTGCAGACTTCTTTGCTTTAATATCCGTTTTATAGTGCTGCTTTCCGCAACTATTTTTTACCATTTTTGTATTAAAAAAAAAAACAAACAAAATTTTGAATTATTTTTATAAGACGCAAATTCATTTGAACATTATAGTTACATTAGAAACCATTAGCCTACTTATAAATTGTGTATAATTTTCAATATCTCGACATTTTATGGAATGGCTTCAACATACGTAAAATAAAAAGAGGCTAAATGTATAAACAAACGAAAAGAACTCATCAGAGTAGGTCTTTCCAGCTTTGCGTAACCTGATCATGTTGTCAGAACTTAATTATCGGGTGTTCGACGGTTAGACTGTTCGGAGAAAGTTGAAAATGGTCGACCTGTGTTCCAAGCATATTCAAAGTAGGCCGCCCTGAGTCAAGCTAGTAATAAGACGGTTATAAGGTTATGTAAGCTATTGAGTTGTTGAGTGTGGTGCTAGTTTTACATGTTTATTATTCTATGCCTGTTTCGTTGTGTAGTATAGTAAGAATTCCATATAATTTAGAACGAACAATAGGTCTATTCATTTATGGCTGTTACGCAAACAAAAATTACAAATTCTACAAACGACATTCCGTTCCAAATATCCCAGAATATACGTTCCACCATCACAAACAATTTTTAGTAAAAAAAGTATGAACACACGGTATTCCTCGTCATCTTTATTTGTGGGCTATTTGGATCGTCTGATGTAATGGTGAGTGCCATTTAACTACTGATATCTCTAACAAGTAGGCTAATTGAAGTACTGTAAGTATGTCTAAATCAGAACACTGAATCATTAAAAAAAAACATCAGAGCAGCGCAGCGCTTTGCCGGCAACAAAAGAATGCCGAATCAACCTAACTGGGGGACACTTGTTGGCTCCGAAACGTTGGAGCACCAAATCTCAAGACATTGTTAGTAATCCCAAATTATTCATTACGAAATTAACAAATTTAAGTGAGAAATTGTGAATGATAGGCGAATATCTGCTTTTCGAAACTATGGGTAGTATTGAAAACATAATTAGAACGTTATTATGGAGAAGACTAAGAATCTATTATCGATCATGCACTTTTTATTACTTAAGCGTTTCGAAATGTGATGGAAAGCATTTAATAATTGTAAAATTTGATCTGCTCTCACTATTTCTATTGCATTGAAATCGTGTATAAATTCAGCATTAATATTTTCCCAATAATATGCTTAAATTGTAGCAAATCTGAGACAACGTAGAACAAATCCACACCTGTGGAGTAACTGTTAGCGCGTTTGGCCGCGAAAGCAGGTGGCCTGGGTTAGATTCCCGGTCTGGGCAAGTTACCTGGTTGAGATTTTTCCGGGGTTTTCCCTCAACCCATTACTAGCAAATGCTGGGTAACTATCGGTGCTGGACCCCGGACTCATTTCACCGGTATTATCACTTTCATCTCATTCAGACGCTAAATAACCTAAGATGTTGATAAAGCGTCGTAAATTAAGATACTAAAATAAAACATAGAACAAAAAAAATACGTCTAGCCTATAAGAAAAATAACTTTTTTCCACACAAAAATCGACCTCGCGATTAGAGTCCAAATGAATACGGTAGTTACCCACTTTAAATTGATTAGTGACGACTCGAACACTGGCAATACCCGGCCCCGGAACAATTTTTCCCTCGAAAGTATTCAAATCAACTTTACAGGGAGTTATACCTAAAAAAGCTTGATTTTCATAATACACGTCACTGTTCGTTAACAGGAAACCACAATTTAAGTCACACAGAGTTGGTTGCTTGACGGTTGTCAGCCCACTTTGAGGTCTGTGGAAATAGAAGGAAAAGTTGGATCGGTGTCAGGTAGAGTTCCCGGGTAGCTCAGTTGGTAGAGCGTTGGTATGTTTAACCAATGGTCCCGGGTTCGATACCTGGCCCCGGAACAATTTTTCCCTCGAAATTATTCAAATCAACTTTACAGGGAGTTATACCTGAAAGCTTGATTTACACTGGCAATCTACTTTGTCTAAATAATCTATATTTATTTAAAATGAAGAATGAAGATGTGAAATGCTGCAAGCAGTACTTTCTACCGTACGATTCATTTACATAAAAAAAAGAAAAATGCATCAACTTAAGAACAAGTTATAGGCCTACTCCATAATTTTCGTGATAAGGACATGAACGTAGCCTGCAAATTGCCAAGTTGCTCTGGTTACCGGACGTCTTAGTGTTAGTACTTGCAGTACTCACCTCGCTTCTGGATGTCATCGCGGGTGACCTGGCCGCCGGGAAGGACGGTGGCCGCGGCAGGATTGGGCGGTAGGCTTAGGTGCGGCGTGGGCGGAGTGCCGGGGTACCAGGCCCATCCGGGGGCTTGCCCGTTGAACATCCTCAGTTTGTCGTATACCGACTCGTTCTGCGCCGTTACTTGCTGCTCTTTCTGAGCGGCCAGATTCCGCAGCACTCGGTTTATGGAAGACACCTGAAACCAAAAACAAATAACGTTTTTAAGTACAAAAAAGAAGATTTTTTATTTTAATCAATAATTATAGTAAGTACAGACAAAACACGTATATAACACTATATACTGGATATCATACAGCTTTATATGATGTATGACTTGAGGCTTTCCCGGCGTTTGATGTAGAATAACTCTTCTCGGGTTCTCAGCCAGGTGAGTTGGAGATTTGCTTTCAAGCTTTCCAAGGCTAGCTCTGCCATCTCCTTCAGGGAATGAAGTACTTGATTCCCTGAAGAAGATGGCAGAGCTAGCCATCGAAAGCTTGGAAGCGAATCTCCAACTTACCTGGCTGAGAACCCGAGAAGAGTTATTCTCCAACTTTATATGAAATTACAATAAAATACAACATAACCATTATACGAGTACATTACACCATGTAATATCTTTTTTGTATACAGTACATCTTAAGTCTGATTAATGTAATATGTTACTAGTCAGCGATGTATGCAATGGAGGGGGAAAGGAACTGGCCACCCTACTCCACTATCTCCTGCTTAGTTGCCTCATGAATATCCCTTATTGGCGTCATTTTTGTGGTTCCGATCTGTCTTCGGACAGTTGCCTAAACAACAACAACATATAGTATCATATGATTTTACATTATTTTTTTTATTTGGCGCTTCCTTAGAAATGACAGTGACTGCCTGAATTTCTGTATATAGTAAATGCACGAGAGACTTTAAGGGTCAAGTTGCATTCACTTCCTTCTTGATCTATTAAGCCGTAAGGACATTTATTGTAAGTTAAAGTTACGTTTTTGTGAATATAGTGATAGCTTTGTTATACTGTACTACACACATTATAGAGACGCATTTGGGCCTGTTGAAGTCTGACTAGACTACAAGCATTACAGTAAAGTCGGAGTAGTTACCGCACGATTACGGCGGATCTAAGTCTATTGATATTGTGAAGTTTCTCACCATACTCGATTCTAACAATATTTCAACGGACGTAGACCTATCCTTTGTCAAAAAGTCGCAGTATTATGCTGTTGTGAATGTTTCAGGTAAAATGAAAGAACTGATTAATCTATCGCCAATTATTTTAACAAATTACTTATATGTTTCGTTGAAAGAAGTTCCACTGAACTTAATTCAGCGCATGTGGTTCATGCATAATGGGACACCGCCTTGTGCTTGCTGCTAAGCAATTTTAAATAATCGATTTTCCTAATAAATGGATAGGTGGTGAGTAAAAATAGGAATTTACCCACAGAGACTACGAGGTTAGGTATGCATAGTGTATTCGTTGTACGCACGAGAAACATGTCCCCATTCAATTGCTGCGATACACAATACATTTCAGTTGTAACCTGGCCATACCTCAGGCTTCACGTCATTCATGATGTAACGATAGTCTAAGCACAACTAACCTAATATCCTCATGTTGTGGTATAAATTCCTCCCTTTAGTCGTGAAGGACAGACATATTGGCCTGCTCGTTCTCCCGACTTCAATTCATAGGATTTCTACTTATGGAGTTATTTAAAGGCCATTGTGCATTTCAGACATATTCATGACGTGGTAATTCTTCGCCAGCGACTTGAATAAGGATGTCAGTAGATAAGGCAGGCGCCTGGCATGTGAAAGAGACTAAGGCAGTTGATGATGCGGCGCTCAGAAGTCTGTATTAGAGCTCATGGGATATTTTAAACTTTTTTCTGTAGAAGTTATAAGTTTCTGCATAATAAAAAAGTATTGCAAGTTGTAAATCAAACTTTATCATCACAGATATTATGTAGACCACAAATAATGAGTAACAAAAAAGCTAAGCGACATTGACCATATGTATATATGTACTTTTTTGCTTGTTTTCAGGTCTTCTGTCAATTCCCAAGAGCTTTCCCACATGTTTTGATACACCCTGTATATTAATGTATGTAGCCTACTGTACGTATTGTATGTAAACTGCATATATTTTTTGGTTTAATAGCAACAGACTGTTAGTTTAAATTTTAATTACACGTGTTCTGTATTTGAAAGTAAAATATGCATTGAGGCGCTTCTCTGTAAGTTACATGTGCCACTGCATCCTGTATTTTCGTAGCAATAATATATTTAATTGCAAATATTAAATGCACAATATACTGTAATTGCAAATACAAAGCTATTCAGTTACAAATTACTGAGTTTTATGGATATGTAAGCATTAAAGAGCGTGTTATCCACATTACATTACCTCATAATATTATTGCTAAGTTCTACTAATAGAATCTCAGCATCAAAGAGTTAAAATTGTTTTTAGGGCTGTTATTCTTAACGAAAAAAATAGGTTAAGCGCTCTCAGTTTTTCTTTCGTATTTTATTCTTTCTTTACTCTTTTCGTTTATTTTAATTCATTAACTTTTATTTTCTTTGATATTTTTCCTTTGTATTTTTCCCCTTTATTTGAATGTGATTAAACTAACCACAAGCAACTATCAAAGTATTGAAATTCGAACAAGTCTTATGATCTTAAGAAATGAGAATAATTTGTAATGTAATTTCAACCTTATTAATACACCGCTGGAGTAGCCTATGAAAACTGAACAATTCCCTTCTGGTTAGTGGTTAGTGATACAAAATTATGCAATTGAATTCGTGTGTTATTGCTGTCGGGCGGCTGTGATTTCCGCAGTCAATAAGACCTGGAGCCTTAATGTAATAATTTTACTCTGTGTAAATAAAAACTGCAATCTCAGATGCTTTCCCTTGCTTACACCAGGAATTATTCGATTTTTCTAGTTCATTTTCTTCATATTCGTATGTTAGAGTGAAAGAAAGAAGCTCTTGAAAATGAGGCAACGAAATTTATTGCTGACTGTTTGTTTGTAGGCCTATATAAATGTTCCAATGATGTTTTTTAACAAATTAATTGAATCAGGAATTTGAAAATGTGCTAAGTCTATGAAGCTACTTTTGAAATAAATGCAAAATCTGTACTGACACTTACCGACAATTTTATGCTGACATGTTAAGCAATGATCCAATGGATAGGGGTTTATTCGAATTACTATTCTAAAGCTAATAATAATAATAATAATAATAATAATAATAATAATAATAATAATAATAATAATAATAAAATTATAATTATAATAATTATAATAATCTTTTCCCAGGTAAGCATTATTAGGATTATTAATTCCCTTATGATTAGACTAGACGGCAGTTCGGAAGGCGGTCGGCTGCTATATGCGCCGTAGCATTTCTGGCATGTGACGTCACAAGCTTGTACAGTAGAACCAATCGGAATCAGTCTGTAACAAGTACTTCCAGAGTTCGTTTGTTCAGTTAGTTAGTGGGGTTTAAAAAGGGCACGTCAGCTACTATGGCTATTTGCGCCCTTATCTAAAATCTTTTACTAAACACAAACACAATACAATAACCAGAATACTTAAAAGAACTAAAAAGCGTTGTCACGGTTAAAACGAGGAAAACAAATGCAGTTTCAAGGTGAAGCATAAATATCCATAAAAGTGAGAAGTTCTCAGACCCAAAGTAGTATTTAAAAAGAAATAACAAAACAATAAAACAAATGCCACCAGAAATAGATTGCCTGGCGCATTTATATCGTTTGTTCATGTGTGAGTGTTTCAATACACTGAATAAGTAAAACTGATATTTACTGTGTGTGTAAGATAAATAAATGGAAGAAGAGACTGTAAAAATACAAGTATTGCACAGGCAGGTGCGGAAAATATTGTTTAAGGTGTATAATTGTTTTAAAAGCGTTGACGAGCAGAACGCTGCCGGCCATTTTGATGCTGGTTGCAACGTTGCCAACGTGCAAGAAATGACTGCAGAAGCATGTGGTGTGGGATTGAGAACCGTGCAAAGAATATTGTTAGTGAAGGAAAGAGGATTTGTTTGATGTCATGCTTACAGTAATCAACGGCTAAGTTCATTATTATATTTTGATAATTTAAATTCTCTCCTGCGCTATTTGTATCGCACGTGCGCGTGAAGTTCGATGTGGCAATGTTGTACGCTGCCTTGCCCTCTCTATCTGTCTCTCTCGACGCAAACGCTAGCAGACTACCGCCTTCCGAATTGCCGTCGGCTCTAGTTTCGTGAACTTAGCACCTTTTTTTCAATGAAATGATTTTATACTCTATAATGGTTGAGTACATTCCATATTTACGTTAAATAATAATTAATGAGCTTCTGGCATAATCTAATGAAGGATTTTAATCTTTTATCGAAAGAAATAACATTTTGACATAACGGATAATAAGTGTACTTGCGTCGGGTTTCACCAGTTCTTCTACAGAAAGATGTAAAAATTGTTAAATTATGGTTTATTTAACGACGCTCGCAATTGCAGAGGTTATATTAGCGTCGCCGGTGTGCCGGAATTTTGTCCTGCAGGAGTTCTGTTACATGCCAGTACATCTACTGACATGAGCCTGTCGCATTTAAACATACTTAAATGCCATCGACCTGGGTCGGGATCGAACCCGCAACCTCGAGCATAGAAGGCCAGCACTATACCAACTACGCTACCGTGGCAGACAGAAAGATTTATATTGCTTAGGAGAGTACATATTTTCGAAAAAAAAAAAATGTGACAACCCTTTTTCCCAATTCCTCACTCAATTATATTTTATGCACATACTTTTCTGATGAACTGAATCGTAGTTACAGAACAGGAACAAAATCAAATTGTTTAGAAGAAAGTACTATAAACAGACAAATGGGTAACCAGATATATGCCATTCAAAAAACGAAATAACTTTCAATATCTTTCACGTATTTGTACAACATAAATAATACGAATTTTTGTTAAAGCTCGCAATAAATTTTCTCAATATCACAATACATACTTCGTGTAAAGAGAAAGATCAAGTAGCTTTCAATGAACTCAAATTTGTTTACTCTTATACAATCATATTGATTTATAATTCAGATAACCCATTTCCTCATAACCTAAAGTGTAATTGGATGGAAAAAGAGTATTTATAATTAAAAAGTAGACCTTCATGAAAGTTTATAAATTATGCAAAACCTCAGTTTAATTACATTTCAATACCAAACAGGTTCCGCATGTGCAGCAAAAATAAAAGCCACAAAATACTACCTGCATACAGCATTAACATGTATGACAAATAACATCGAAAACAGCTGTTGCCTGTTTTTAGTAAGGATAAAGGGAAGGTTGAATGTAAGATAACCACAAGGCAAGTATTACAGATGCTGGTTGGTGGACCGTTTGAACCCACCGACATCAAACTCGAATCTGCCATCCGATGTGACAGGGCACGTTCGAGAAGGGAGCCGCGGTCTATAACCATCCCAGACCTCTGCAGCAGCACAGTTGCACCCAACCCACAAGCAGACCGTGCCCATATCTATAATATATTAAGTAACTATAGGCCGTATTCCATGCTGAATAATACATGGATACAAACAAGATACTAGACCTTGCCTATATTGTTGATGCCTTCTCTTTTCTTATGAAAAAGAACCGTGGCATATGAATATTGTTAGATGATGGGTTTTTGTTAAAGGTTAAGGTTTGTTTGTTGATACTGCAGGCACAAGCCCTCACCACACAGACATTTAGGAAGATAAAGTTACCTTTTCATAAGCCCGAATTTTGTAAGGAGTCGAGAAACAGTTATGAAGGTATAATTTCGTAGAAAATGGAAATTCAATATGAAGGTAAATAACATAATGAGAACTACTATAACAGCAATCTGTTGTCTGTAGAACATTTTATTTTGTCTTAGATAGAGACTTGGAATCGTGCCTAGAGTCGCCTAGAATCAAACTGGACTTTCTCCAAATTATGAAATATGGAATTATGGTGTTTCAGTGCAGAATTTTGCAGGGAATGTGATAAACTGATAGTTTGGAGTCAAATTTCATTTTATCTGCCTTAACTTTAGTAGTAAAATCATTGTTTGGAGTCTAACTGCACTAGATTTTCTTCTTTCCTGAGAAACCAGATGTTTGGATAAAGTTTAGTTTGATTCTAGGCGATTCATTTAATGGCATCGTGGTTAGTAAATGGATGGAGGAGCAATAGAAACCTTTCCACGGTTGTTGAAGCATGAGCTTGAATGCGCTGTGGACGAAAATGCGTCTACTCGTAAGATTTCCACGTGCTGCAGCTCACATAACCTGCGAGAGATAACTACGCCATACTTCACTACAGTGGAACGGCTTCTAGCACACACACAAAATTTGGTCCTCTGTACTTGTTTTTTTGAAAGATGGGACATAACAGTTAAGCGGCCGAGCTTGGAACTACAATGCCATGTTGCGAATGTGGACTACCAAGCTGCCAGCTGATGGAAGCTAGCAATTGTCGTTAAGATGGCTGACGTTAAAACATTCACTGACAATTGACGCGAAGGTAAAAAGACAATACAAAAATCGACAAAGAATCAAAGACGAAACGTGCCAATGCTAACATTGTGTGCACAAATGTCGCCAAGAGAGCTATTAAGCACTCGCCACGTGGCAACGGTAAGTTTGACAACTCAACCGTTGTTACCATAGCAACAGTCCTACCACGCTATGTGACATTCAGTTGTTTTTCCGATCGCAACGCTCCTGTCATGTCCCATCTTTCAAAAAAACAAGTATAAGCACACAAAATCCTGGAGAAAGGCAGAGATAAATGAAAGAAATAAGTGAAAGAGCTGACTTCTCCTCGATAATGCTATACTTAGAGTCACCTCAAATATTTTATTTATTTATTTATTTATTCATTTATTTATTCATTTATTCATTCATTTATTTATTCTTTCATTCACTCACTCACTCATTCATTTATGACTTGCAGAAAAGTACACAGGCTAGATGCCCATCAAAGCACCTTCTTCACATATATAAATAAACAATTTAACTTATAATTATTGATAACGATGTACATGAGAGGGAATTACGAAGTAAGAGTATGCAACCCAGTAACAATAGAAATAAATAAAATGGTAACATAAAAGAAAGGTGTGGCTTACAACGAATCAGTTATTAAAAAGTTATAAATTTAATAAAAATCGAACATAAAAAGGCTGTAAGTGCCAATATATTTGAAAATTAGTTTTTCCAATGAAAAAAGATTATGTCCCTGGCTCAGTCCAATAAGAAAAATGGTATGTCCAATTGTAATTTTATTAAAAACTACGAGTAGCTTCTTCTGTAGATGCGCAAAATATATATTACATACATTACTATTTGCGCAAAAAAGCCTTATTTTCTACGGTTTGTCTCTTAGGCACTTACAGCCTTTTTCATGCCCAGTCTTCAATTGTAGGAGACCTTAATTTCTAGCTGGATCTCAACAAGGGAAAATTTGAAATACTGTAGGAATAAATTAAGCTCAGTGTGTTATGACATGAATTATATATTTTTATATAATTTTGGTTTCTGAATAAACTTTGGATGTGGAATTACAATGACACAGAACACTCATGAGTAAATACTCTCGCATAACCTTCCTCAGTGAGTCGTTTTAAAGAAATCTCTTATAATCTGCTCTCAGATTTAAAATTCCGCTGGAATTGGCTCAATCTTAATTTTAGAGTTAAGTGGATGTCTTTAAAATTAGCTTCAAAATTATATCTACTGACACTAAATACATAGACTATTATGCTATTCTGAACGTGTAGCCTTTGTTGATTTCCTACGCAAACATAGGAAAGCAAACGTCCTAGTTGTGTTTATGTCCATATTGTTCAAACACCACACCGTGTTAAACAGTATCTGAACAGACAACAAATACAATTAACATTTATGTACATCCTACGTTTATTTTTATGCCAGCAATTCCTGTAGTGACGAAATCAATTACAATAACTATCAAGTAATTTGGTAACTAGTGAAAGTTTTCCTTCATTTCAGGAAGAAGTAAGCTTCCTCTTTGTGTTCCCGTGCCCGACAGAGGAGCTATTACTGAATTAAGTTCTTATTTGTGTCTAGTCATTAAAATGAATAAATCTGGACGAGTTATGACCAATTGAGGCTTTGTTCTCGTATAGTGATATCAGACTGACGTCTATTCAGAGCCTTAAGATTGTTACTAGTATATTAAATTCAGAATTTTATAGAAGAAATAATTAAACGACAATAGCTATATAAAAATGTAACGACACATGAACTGGTATGCAGATACACAAAGCAACTTCTAACTCACATTATCAGACAACGTAAACTTTAACATAATTTAATACTTTCACTGTATTTTATGTGTGCGAGATTTTTGGGCAATTGTACTGTGTCATAAACATAGAAATAAACAGCCAACGTTTCGTAACTACGTAACACCTCCATCACCTTATGTGACAGCTAAAGGATATATCTTTAAGATATGTAACGAGAAATGCAACGGAAGTCCGTTACGGAAGCCAGGCGTTGCGGACAGCGTAGTCAACATACAATCTTCAATAGAGCCTATGGTCCATCCCAGGTATCTGTAGAGTAGAAAGACGATCATGGAGAGTTCAGATTTTGTCTAGACTATGGTTGTCCCGGAAATCTGTGGAGTAGAAAAACGAAACAAGACCTCTGCGCAAGTGGTATGTGGGAGGGTTAGGGCCAATGATTGCTCTGGGGGGAGGTATTGGTTGAACGAAGCTACCAATCGCTTGCAAAGATTGGATCATTTCTATCTGAACTCTACCTTCTACCGAGAGCATCTTACCCCTTAGCGGCCTCGAGCTGATGCTTCCCGCAATACACTCCGATACAGGCTCCGCCCCCATATGAGTGACGTTACTCTACAGATCCCCAAGACGGACCAGAGAAATACGGGGTCCATCCGTGGTTTTCCTTGTGCGCTAAGAAAATGTCGGGATGAGACATAAAAGAAACGGGTCGCGGACCTATTACCTTCCTTCAAACACTTTTCTTTTGTATTTTTTAGAAATTTCTCTAAATTTCCGTATTTCACACTCTCCAATGGGCTCTTACTGCTTCGGGCCTTGGCTTCTGAAGTCGTTCTTGTCTGCCGAACGGCTAACCACTCCGGGCTACTACGTCTGCTCTAACTGTGAATGTAAATTCGAAATGGAATTTAATATGATTAATAATTATTAATTGCTGTAATACATGAAATTAGCGGACTGCTCTGCGCATCTTTCCTTAAATGGCCAATGATATAAAAACTATTTTTCTACCGAAAATTTAAAGTTAATGCAAAATGAACTTCAAGGTCACAAGTTTAACGGCTTCAAAGCTGGGCATGCGACTCTAATGAGTGCACCGATTCCAAATTAATATGGCAGTACAAAGACTACGCTGTCAGCTATTACACTTGACTCAGGCTTCTTCCTTCGTGCATTATTTCATTCGGTCGCAGTAACTACATTTCCAAAGGTTATCGAAACATTAAGAAATTAGTTAAAGAGAAAAACGTTATGGAAGTTTAAGCTGTAACATTATCCATTTCCAAATATTGTTTGTAAAAATACTTCAAAACGAAAAAAAAAAGACATTTGCAAATCAGAACGAAGAAAATAGAATATATCCACATATAATCGAATATGAAGATTATGTAAGTATATGTTAAAATAATTATGCTAATTATTATCACATACTTTTTAATCACGGCAATTAAGCCTAACAGAACAGTGCGTGCAACAAACGTGGATATCATTGTCGATGCTGTGTTCCGAAGGTCATTAGATACTTTAGAATCACAAGTATAGATATCGTATTTTATCATAAACCGATTGTGCTTGATTTACTGCATAGTGAAAATAATAGGAAAACTTGATGACATAAAATTGTATCGAAAAAAATACAAATTTTTAATGTTACATGATTTTACATGCTTCTTTAGCGACAATCCGATTCTAGCACCACTTTTCCGTACTGGCAGTCAATACCCTTCGCACACACTTTACAGCGAAACTGCAATTCATCTCACATGAACAACACATTCTGTGCTCTGTTTCACGTTCTAGACTGTGTGACTAAGTATGATTAGATACTTTTGTGGTGTTCAGCGAAGCGTGAGAATTGTTGAGTATTTGCAACACATAAAATTTTAAGTTATCCAACGATTCGGAGCTACTTATCGGTTCCATCATCAGGGAAGGTATGGAAAGGAGCTGGAGAGTGGTTCTTTGTAATGAATCCAACTGATACTATGCATATTTCTTAACTTTCTTAGTAATAGAGTCGATAACTATATACCTACGAAACACTGGGTATCTTTACATCTATGACAATGTAAGCCCACAAAACTCAAAAACATTGCACCATCCTATCTCATAAAAAGCTACAAGATACCACAAGTGGACATTGTGTTTAAGACAGGTAATAACGTGCAACAACAGAAGGTTTTGACAATAGGACTGTCAGAAACCAACTAACCCAACAAATATCCTGTCCAAGACGAGAAAAATTCCAAGAAGGCGGACTAAAATATGTCCCTCACGCAGGTGCCAAGAGATTTCGATAACTCGCTAACGGTACTAGGTATTTTAAGAGTCGCGATAGGAAGTGATAATTTTTTTCGCCTGTTGTCACTTCCAAACCTGGACTATTCGCCGTACAAACACAGCACATAATATTTTCGCCGTTAGAACAATCCTGATGTAAACACAAGTTACATAAGCACGTGTCTGTCATACCCGTGATTGGCTCTCAGTCGAAACACTCACATGATGCAGGAAAATATAGTTCCGTAATTGAGGACCAAAACCATGTATTTAATTTAAAAGAAAAATATGAATTTCTTTTGGTAAATAGAATAAACATAGCTTATAACTTGAGTCACTATGTATAACGTCATGTAAAAGAAAAGGCACTTTTATAAATGTTTTATTTAATATGAATTTCCTAACAAAGTGGATGAATACAAAGAGTAGCCTATACTTGTAACCAAGGTCCGTCGATAACAACTCTTCGACAGCGACATCTAGAGAACTTCCTTGTAACAAGCTAGTCACTGGACCTTGAGCTTTTTCTGCACGTAAGTACGTAATAGTGTAACTTCTGTATCCTCAATGTGTGTGGTAAAACATGAGAGGAACCTTTGTTCGGCAGTGATTGACCTTACATGAAAGTTTAAAATAATGTAATTAATTAGAAACTATTTCCTAAGCAAACGAATGCATAATAGTGACATTAACGGGTAACAGGGAATATTTAACAAGAAACATAATGTATACAACAGTGGGCGGGATCAAGTACTTAGAATCGGTGGCGCGAAGCTGCGGCCAATCAAGTCTCATTTCAGTCACGTGCTCTAGAAGCATATTCGCGCTTCAAGTGGACACGAGAGGTGAGCACTATTAAATTATAGCAGGCCACCGGCGCGGCGTAGCTCAGTCGACTGAGGCGCTTTCCTGCCGATTTGGAGTTACGCTCGGGTATGAGTTCGATTCCAGCTTGAGCTGATTACCTGGTTGGTTTTTCAGAGGTTTTCCCCAACCATAAGGCGAATGTCAGGTAATCTATAATGAATCCTCGGCCTCATCTCGCCAAATACCATCTCGCTATCACCAATCCCATCGACGCTAAATAACCTAGTATTTGATACAGCGTTGTTAAATAATTAGGCTAAATAAAAAATTATAGCAATACTTACATTCTAAACTTTGCTAAAAAATCTCATATGATAGAGACTTCCTGGTCTACAGTGCAATGCGCTTTTTTCAGCGACGTTCTTTTGTTGTTGGGTTGTAAACAGTATTCCATGTTTACGACCGATCATAAACTCTACCACTGAAACGAACGAGCTTTATCATCTTTAGCTTTAATCCCTTCAACGACATCGGAAGAGACAAAGACATTATCTTGAAATAACTCAGTCAACTTTTTAAAAACTACTATCATCACTCTTTTTTTAGTTGGTCATTTAACGACGCTATATCACTACTCGGTTATTTAACGTAGATGAGGTTGGTGATAGCGAGATAGCATTTGGCGAGATGAAGCTGAGGATTCGCCTTAGATTACCTGACATTCGTCTTACGGTTGGAAAACAACCTCAGAAAAAACCCAACCAGGTAATCAGCCTAAGCGGAAATCGAACCCATGGCCGAGCAAAACTCCGGATCGACAGACAAGCGCTTCAGCCGAATGAGCTTTGCTGGTGATTATCACCACTCTCCACGTAATCGTAATCACAATATGTTTTGTCTTCATTATCGTCATTGCTAAGTTCAGAGCAAAAGTGTAATAAATAGTAAGCCTGCATTCAAATTTGTGGAAAAAATTTTGAAGTAAAATCGTTTTTACAATAAACTTAAAACTTTTGTTAAGCAGAGTTGCAGTTAATGTTCTTTGAGTACTTAATTATTAATTTACTCGAAAAAAATTATATAAAATTTCATTTTCTGCCGCATCACTAATCAAACACTAATAAAAATAATTATATAGTATTGTTTAAAGATCAGTAAGTAATTTGTTGACATGAGAAATATAATGCGAATACAGTAGAACCCCGATTTTCCGTCACCTTATTAACCGATTGGTGGATTATTCGACTCTCTCTCTCTCTCTCTCTCTCTCTCTCTCTCTCTCTCTCTTTGCTGCAGAAAAAATATGAAGTGCTGTACATTATATTAGTACGAATTTTTTCTACAGTGTTTATTTCTTTTACAAACTTTTACTCTTATCAGTATGATCTGCTTTTCGAGGGGCCTAAATGCAATGCAAAATACCTTCCAAAGAAAAGAAGTTCTGCTGACAAAAATAGTGCAAGTAGTTGAGTGGTTTGAGAAAAGAGAAACTGTGGTTCATCGCATCAGAATACGAAATAGGAATTACAACTGTGCACGATTTAATTAAAAACAAATATAAAGTGTAATAAGTATTTAAATCTACAACATGAGACCTATACTATTCCTATCTTTCCACAGACTGTCGTCATAAAGAGTTTCCTTGGCTCTTAAAACCCGTCATTCAAAACCAGACTTAAATTAGTGAATTTCTGATCCATTACCTGGCATGTTAAAACACAAGACCACGGAGGAAATTACGAAACTGTATTACGCACTTAATTTATGAAAACCTTATATGGTACGGATTATCCGATTTCTTCTATTAACCGTTCAGACCACCCCCTTCATTACCACGGATAATAGAGGTTCTACTGTATTTGAGAACTGTACGTAATTTTGTATTAAAGTAATGAACAATGCTGAAGTGCATAATGGTCCCCGAGCCACAAACTGGATCACGTTGCAGGCAACCTACTCATGGAACTGTGTTACACTACCCAGCATCATTACTATTCTGCACGCCATTATCTCTTTTGAGCTTTTATTGTCTTTTTATTTTGTTCCAAAGGAATGGAAAAAGGTTTTATACTTCATTTAGAATGGAAGTGAGAGCGGGTAAGGGAAATGAATTAAAAAGACGACAAGATGATATATTGTAGAAGACTCGCCTCACTTTCAACATCACCCGTAACGTGTGACCAGAGCAGCTACACACGAAAAGGATTCGTAGCACAGTGGAAAGATTAGTTAAATACTCAAACACCTAACGTGCAGAAATCCGGAATCAGATAAATGCTTCATCTATTATAATATTGTACTCGTACATAAATTTGTCTTTCATAAAAGGAAGGTATGAACGAAGCTATGTGTCACCAGCACATACTCGTCGTAACGCAATCATTTTATCCATTAAAGACGTAGGCCTACATGTATACTAGTTGAGTTGGCCTGGTTCTCGAAAGAATGATAATCACATTATATGTAACAAAAATGTAGGTTTCACATTGTTCTTTACTTAAAATTTCTCCTCACCATCTTCATTTCCATCCTCTTCCTCTCCTACTTCTCGTTGTCTATTTCCCTTCGTCTCCTAATCTTCGTCTTCCTTTGACTTCAATATTTCTTACTCCTCCATCTTTCAACATTTCGTCTTCCCTTCTCCTTCCTCTTCCACATAGTGTTCCCTTCTCCTTCCTCTTCCACATTTCTTCCCTTTACCTTCCTCTTCCACATTTCTTCCCTTTACCTTCCTCTTCTACATTTCTTCCCTTTACCTTCCTCTTCTACATTTCTTCCCTTTACCTTCCTCTTCTACATTTCTTCCCTTTACCTTCCTCTTCCACATTTCTTCCCTTTACCTTCCTCTTCCACATTTCTTCCCTTTACCTTCCTCTTCCACATTTCTTCCCTTTTCCTACCTCTTCCACATTTCTTCCCTTTTCCTACCTCTTCCACATTTCTTCTTCCCTTCTCCATTCTCATAATTTTTTCACTTTTCCTTCCTCTTCCACATTTATTCTCCCCTTCTCCTTCCTCTTCCACATTTATTCTCCCCTTCTCCTTCCTCTTCCACATTTATTCTTCCCTCCTCCTTCTCTTCCACATTTATTCTTCCCTTCTCCTTCCTCTTCCATATTTCTTCTTCCCTTCTCCTTCCTCTTCCACATTTCGCCTTCCCTTCTCCTTCCTCTTTACCATTTCGTCTTCCCTTCTCCTTCCTCTTCCACATTTCGTCTTCCCTTCTTCCTGTTTACCATTTCGTCTTCCCTCCTTCCTGTTTACCATTTCGTCTTCCCTTCTTCCTCTTTGCCATTTCGTCTTCCCTTCTCCTTCCTCTTTGCCATTTCGTCTTCCTTTCTCCTTCCTCTTTGCCATTTCCCATTTCGTCTTCCTTTCTCTTTCCTCTTTCACGTTTCGTCTTCCCTTCTTCCTCTTCCATATTTCGTCTTCCCTTCTCCTTCCTCTTCCACATTTC
Source organism: Periplaneta americana (assembly GCF_040183065.1). Lineage (NCBI taxonomy): Eukaryota > Metazoa > Arthropoda > Insecta > Blattodea > Blattidae > Periplaneta > Periplaneta americana. The sequence continues at coordinate 56,143,806 of NC_091120.1, forward strand.
GTCTTCCCTTCTCCTTCCTCTTCCACGTTTCGTCTTCCCTTCTCCTTCCTCTTCCACATTTCGTCTTCCCTTTTCCTTCCTGTTTACCATTTCGTCTTCCCTTCTCCTTCCTCTTCCACGTTTCGTTTTCCCTTCTCCTTCCTCTTCCACGTTTCGTTTTCCCTTCTCCTTCCTCTTCCACATTTCGTCTTCCCTTCTCCTTCCTCTTCCACATTTCGTCTTCCCTTCTCCTTCCTGTTTACCATTTCGTCTTCCCTCTCCTTCATCTTCACATTTCGTCTTCCTTTCTCCTTCCTCTTTGCCATTTCGTCTTCCCTTCTCCTTCCTCTTCCACATTTCGTCTTCCCTTCTCCTTCCTGTTTACCATTTCGTCTTCCCTCTCGTTCCTCTTCACATTTCGTCTTCCCTTCTTCCTGTTATTTCTTCTTCCCTTCTCCTTTCTCTTCCCCATTTCTTCTTCTCTTCTTTTCCACATTTCTTCTTCCCTTCTCCTTCCTCTTCCACATTTAGTTTTCCCTTCTCCTTCCTCTTCCACATTTAGTTTTCCCTTCTCCTTCCTCTTCCACACTTTCTTCTCTTCTCCTTCCCCTTCATTTCGTATTCCCTTCTCTATCCTCGTCCACATTTCATCTTCCCTTCTCCTTTCTCTTTCACATTTATTCTTCCCTTTTCCTTCCTCTTTCATTTTGTCTTACCTTTTCCTTCCTCTTCTACGTCTCGTATTTTCTTCCCCTTCCTCTTCCACGGGTCGTTTTCCCTTCCTCTTCCTCTTTCAAGTCTCGTCTTTCTTTCCCTCTCTATTCCCATGTCTCGTCTTTCTTTCGTATTCCTCATTTATAACTATTTTCTTCTTCTTCTTTTCCTTCATTCCTGTATTTTTCCCTTCTTTTCTACATTTCTTCTACGTTCTTCTACATTTTATCATCTCTTCTCTTTTCTTTCTATTTCTTACTAGTGTAAGACTCACCCTGTCGCACTAGTCATGTCTAGCTTAACTATCTCTTGGATCTTGAAACTCACTGCTCGCAAACATATTATTTGACTTTATTCACGTACAGTATAGGATAATTCATGCATGGACAGTTCTATGCGAGTCAAGCATATCCTTCTGTTATTTTTATTTCCAATATGTCTGATAATGTGACATTATGGACGGTAAAATGGCAAGATTTTCCGCTTATAAAACCCTCGAGCTAACCGTCGTATCGTCTCTCGATAACGAAATTTTGAAATGAAAATCCCCTTGAGCGCTTCTCCTCGTTCCGCATGATTTAGAGGCAGCATTCAGGAACACATCCTGAGGTGACGTTAGTCTTTGGGTGAGTGGCAAATTACCATTCACCGAAACATAAATTGCGTTTGAGGTTATTCCCAGAAGGTTTAATTTCAACTCGCTACTGAATTGATATGAATAATTTCAAATTGTCTCTCATTTAACTCAGAATGTGTTAAGTTCGCTGATATTTGTAAATATCACTGTTAAAAATTCTTAGAACAGTTTGTGATTATGAACTTCAACGATTATTTTGTTGCTGATTGCCTAACAACAGGTCTAAAACGTTGGATAAATTAAATTTCAGTACACAGTTTTAACATTTAAACTCTTCATCACAGCATCGGTCCGAGTTCGAGTTCCGTCAGACCTGACACTTGTGTCGGTTAAGATCGCAGTTGTGGTTCTGGCGTTTCCGCATATCAAGCATATCATTCCGTCCAGTCTCCGATTATCATTTCATAGCACTCCTGAACTGTCGACTGACTACATACGAAGGAGACTGATGTAACGAAATGGGGTTAGTCTACCTGCTAGAAATCAGAATACTCAATGAACCTTAGCGTATCCAAAACTTGGAAGACGGGATATCACCGAATTCTTCTCATAAAAAAAACAGAAACTGGTACCGTCCATGGTGGTTGAAGCATGACCTTGGATGCGTTGTGGACGAAAATACGTCTACTCCGTAAGACTTTCACGTGTTGCAGCCCACGTAATCTGCCACAGTCTAGTATATACAGTCACGAAGCTCAATACGTAGTAAATATGCATCCATAGATAGTTGCTAACCACTAGGATCGCTAATATCGCCTCATTACAGACAATGCGAAATAGTACCGGCACAGTCAATTGTTCCTAGCACCCTCAAAACTCAAGCTTCGTAACTATATATACTAGACTGTGCTTCAACTACGGCGGAACGGCTCCTAACAAACCTCGCTGGAATATACGTAATTGCATTTACTTTGAATTTCTTGTCACAACGCACTCTAACTAAAATTTTACTACAAAACTGATATTATTTATGGCTTATGAGACAGTATCTGCGATTATTTTCTAGTACAGTATTCCCAAATGCCTGTAAAATCCTCTCAGATGTTTTGTTGTAAGAAATAAAACATCAGTCGACTTTACCTTTTGACCTGCTCATGGAACCACTGACATCCACAGGAAATACAATGGTCTCTACCACTACAATAGGCAGTAATAAACACAGCGTCCTATAAATTGCATTGCCCAACTAAAAAAAAAAATAATTAAAATCTTACAAAACATCAAACTTGAAAATCGACATTACAGTACTTAAAAGAAGACCTAACACTATAAAAGTAATGAAGTTGTTTTAGACATCTTAGTCACTGTAATAATTATTAGTAACATAAATTCCGACGATGACCGGCGTAGCGCAGACGGTAGCGCGTTTGTCTGCTGATCCAGAGTTGCGTTCGGGCGTGAATTCGATTCCCGCTTGGACTGATTATCTGGTTCGGTTTTTTTTTCGAGATTTTCTCCAACGGTAGGGATAATTCAACGTAATATATCGGTGACTAAGAAATATCTCGTATCTATAAAAATGGTCATTTAGTTTAACTACATTATCATTTATATTAACTACATTATTATTATAATGTTCACAAAATTGAAAAGTTAACTAATATTTTGGATAAATAGCAATATAGCGTACGCCAGTAGGGGAAGTTATCCCCACTCACATGAAATGTGCATTCGACACAACACTCGCCTATCACGTAGAGTGTCTGGTGAGCTAGTAGGGGAAAAAGTGGAAGGGGTCGTGGGCGGAGCTTCTACGTTCGCTATATTGCGATTTGCCCAATATTTTACCCTCGAGTACAAGACCTTGCAAAGCACAAACATATACGAAAAGTTTGTCTATTTTGAAAAATTAAAGTTTTAAAACAATTTGTATTCACCTACAAATTTACAGATACGAGGTATCACATCTTACCCATCGATATGGTTAATCCTCGATCCCATTTCGCCATCACCAATTCCATCGACACTAAATAACCCAGTAGTTGATACAACGTCGTTAAATAACCAAGTAAAAAATTATCGCAAGGAAAGCTGCAGGTCTGAAAATTCATGAAAGAAAAGCACCAATAGATTCGTAAGATACACATCAATTCAAACTTCGCCAATTGCTTCTCACTGGTCCGTCTTCCTTTCAGTAATATGCTGCATCATTTGATGTCACAAATGTGTCTTGGATGCAGAAATATGAATAGAATAGAAATAGATTCTTACATGCACGTGCAGAAAAATTAATGCCAGACCAACAGAAATCAATTTGGTAGTAGAGATCATATTTCAAGATGCGAGAATCATGTTGTAGGAGTAGATAAATTATTACTAAGCCTTGGTTCTTCTGAACCGACGCATGCGACGTGCGAGGTGCGAAGCCCGCCTCGCACAAATCCGGACTACACGAGAGATGAGTGGTTTCTACAACTGCGAGTTGCGAGGTCTGCGCACCTCGCAGCCATAGAAACCACTCACTATCTCTCGTGTAGTCCGGATTTGTGCGATGCGGGCCTCGCACCTCGCACGTCGCATGCGTCGGTTCAGAAAAACCAAGGCTTCAACGGAGTCAGATACTAAGAAATCACTTCAATCTTGTGATGCCGTTAAGAATTCTTGAATGTCTACCTCCGTTTCCCCACCAGATAGTCACAGGGGACAGTTTCTCGAGGGTCCTTCGCCCTTGCCTCTCTCGGGCCATGCACCCACGTGCACACAGACCTGAGGCGAACCGGGGTGCGTTATTATGGAAGGCCGAAGCGGTAATATTATTCGGAAGCAGGCAGGCAGGGGATGGCGAGGGTGTTGCGTACCAACCGTTCGTTCAACTGCTGGCTGGCTGGGATGTTGTACTTCCGCCTGATTACTCCTGAAGAATATCTTCATAATAAACGCGAGACACGGTAAAGCTAGTTACTGCCGCAGGGGTGGGAGACCGACTCTGTGTATGCAGTAAGCTATGTTGTTGCGCATACAACTAGGTTTTTGGGGTGAGAAGTAGGAGTGGGAGGGTGGTGGTGCTGTAGGACGATACGATCTGCATCTGGCAGCTTTTGTACATTGCAACCCTCGTTCCCAGCAAACTGCTGAAATCCGCATCCCTATTTATTATTATTTCAGTTTTTGTGTATGGGGAGTTAACACGTTGCATATGAACACAATGGCACTACACGTCTGTCTGTATACGTGCAATTTGATTACTCAATTTAAATGTTAAAAGTAGGGTAGAAAGCATGCCACTAGATTTTTCAAATTAAACGATTTTCCTTCATATGCAGACTCATTCTCTGCGATTTCCGCTATTCGTGTTTCTCTTCCCACTTCCTTCCTTTTCAGTTTCATTACGTTTGTTCTTTTCTCGTTCTCTTCCTTATGCATTCCCGTATTTCAGAATGGGAGATTATTTAGGATTCAAGATTCCCGCTTGTGTTTTGCATGTTTTGATCTTGAAAGGCATTCTTTTACGATTCAACCGCGAGTCTTGAATTTAGAGACTACAGAAATGAACTCTCAATCTTATACTTTTTAAGCTTCCATGTTCGGTGTAACGAAAATATTTTGAACAGTCTTATTATACCAATATATATTTATGTGAATAACAAATCACAAAATTAGGCTACATACATTTTTACAGACACGACAAAAGCATTTACGTTAATTAGAAGTAATTAAATAATTCAAGAGTAGTCTACGCTTAAGATACCAATAAATTACTCTTCTCTTATAAAACGAGACAGATTATATTAACAAAACAACCAACAAAAATGAATAGAACAAAAAAAAAGTAGGTACAAAGAGAAGCAGAACCAGCTTTAGGCTTAACATTTAGTTTTTGATATACAATAGACTATGATCATAGTGTTCTGGTGGTGGTAGTAAAAGATGGCAATGGTGATAACGATGGAAAGTAAAAAGACGAAGGAGAGATAATAAATACGACGAGGATGGTGAAAATGAATGTGGTGAAAAGACGAAGATTGTGAAAAGATGGTAAAAGTAAGACAAAAGCGAATAAGATGGTGTACCGAAGGCGAAGGGAATAAGATGAAGAAAATACGAAGACGAATAGGATTCTAAAGAGAAGACGAAGACGAATAGGATGGTAAAGCAAAGACAAACAAGATGGTAAAGAGAAGAGGAAGACGAATACTATGGTAAAGCAAAGACGAAGACGGTTAGGTTGGTGAAGAGAAGTTTGATAAGATGAAGAGAAGACGAATACGAATAAGTTGGTGAAAAGAAGACGAAAACGAATAAGATGGTGAAGATAATACGAAGATGAACGGGATGGGGAAAAGAAGAAAGAAAACAAATAAGGTGTTGGAAAGAACAGAATAGGAATAACATGATAAAAAGGAAAAAAATACGAATGAATAAACAGAAGACAAGAGCGAATATAATTATGAAAAGAAAATAAAGATGAATAAGATGGTGGAAGAGAGAGAAAAACGAATAAGATTGTGAAGAGAAAAAGGAGACAAATGAAATGAAGGAAAAAATGGGAATAAAACAGTGAAAAAAGGAAGTCATGAACGTAAAAAACAGGAATACTCTAGAAAACCCTTTGCATGGTTTGATTTTTCCACCACAAAGTCCATAATCGTCAGACCGGGCATCGAATCTGGTTCGCCTAGATGGAACACTAGCTCGCTTTCGCTGAGCCACAGACGAGGCCCAACCCTGTGCTCGATAAATAATAAAAAAAGGAACTGTTACTGCATAGACAGAAACAAATTTTAAATTTAACAATCTCTCCCGTATGTTGTGCAGGATAAGTAGTATACGCGTATTTTAAAATGCTGTAGACCTACATGCCCACCTGTACCTACTCTGTGTCAAGGAGCAGCAATTTGCTAAGTGGAATTCACGATTTTGCTATGCGTGTGTTCCTTGTGCTGATCTGGCCTCCTGTAATTCAACGTCTATCTTGTCACAAATGATCCAAAATAAATTCAACAGTTACGCTTCGTAATGTTATGAAAGCATTCGTTACAGTAACATACAGCGAACAGCTGACGATCAATATAGCAACACAAAATTAATCAGTCACGTGATTTGGCAAGCAGAGTGACTAATTGAATCACTGAATGTAAAATATTTGTCTTATCGGAGAGCACCCTCCTCTCAATTGTTCCAGCAAACTACAGAACCAATTTCATGGCCTGTACAGCACTTCTCCACCCTGCCAGCAAACAACCTTCCATCTTTGTTTGACTTGCGAACACTTTTGAGAGTGCCTATGGTACGTACAATGGTTTGTAATGCCATCTAAATATTAGCTGTTACTAATCCTCAGGTCTTGGAGTGTACATGTTGTAGGGGCTATCGCCCGTCCCGCAAACAAGCAGGCAGACAGATCTCAAGCACTCACCAGATATGAATGCATTTCAATAAGGCTTTGTCTTGCGATAACTTCTGCTGTCATTCGGTGGGGACCGCTAAGAAAACTTGGTTACGCATGTAGAGCAAATAGAATACAATTTTCGATTAATTTACATCATCACTGTTCGTCATAAATATTAGAGCTATAGTGTCAGGGTCTGCCTGTGCAAAAAATAAATAAATAAAGTGAATAAATAAATAAATAAATAAATAAATAAATAAATAAATAAATAAAAATAAATAAAAATAAATAAATATTATTATTATTATTCCATTGTTTTCTGTATTGATATTATTCATATTTCGTTATATTTTTATACTGGTTTAGTGGAATAGAAAACCTTATGACTTTAACTCTGCTAGTACCAATAAAAATAAATAAAATTAAATAAATGACCATGTAATTTAAATTATAGAAAATATCGTCTTAGTATCAATTTTTTATCGCGAGAATGCATTTTCAACAATATCCAAGGTTAAGTTTTGCATTATTAATAGAATAAATAAGTAAGTAAATAACAAAATAAGTAAATAAATAAATAAATAAGTAAAAAAAGAAGTAAGTAGGCCTAAGTAAATAAGTAAATAGGTAAGTAAGTAAATAAATAAATAAATAAATAAATAAATAAATAAATAAATAAATGGATGTACGGATGCTTGCATGACTGAATGAATGCATGAATAAATAAATAACAAATAAACAAAACAAATAAGAACAAACGAATAAGTAAATAAATAAATAAACGAATAAATAAATACATAGATGAATGAATAAATGAATGAATGACAAGTAAATAAAACAAGAAAATAAATTCAAACGAAAAACAAACAAGTAGCTAAATAAGTAAATAAATAAGTAAATAACAAAATACGTAAATAACTAAATAAATAATTAAATAAGTAAGTAAGTAGGCCTAAGTAAATTAGTAAATAGGTAAGTAAATAAGTAAATGGATGTACGGATGCTTGCATGAATGAATGAATGCATGAATAAATAAATAACAAACAGAACAAACGAAAACAAACGAATATGTAAATAAATAAATAAACGAATAAATAAGTACATGGATGGATGCATGGATGGATGGATGGATGAATGAATAAATGACAAGTAAATAAGACAAGAAAATAAATGCAAACGAATAAACAAGTAGCTAAATAAGTAAATAAATAGGTAAATAAATACATAAACGAGTAAAGAAATAAATTCTTCTGTCAAATGTTTCAAATGCCTTTATTAATAATCCCTTTTCTTCCTTTCTTTCTTTCTTTCCTTCTGTCCTCGTCTCTCTTTTCTCTTCACCCATCACTGTTTTTTATTCCTTTCTTCTCTTCTTTCCATTTCTTTTCGTTTTGTTTCTTTCTTCATTTTCCTTCCTTCTCTTCTCTTTCTTTTTATTGCGAATCATTTATGCGTTTGACATTAATTCAGAAATCTGGCCACACTTTCTGTTATCGTCACGTCATCCAAGTGCGTTACAGCCAGTACCAGCGTTTTTGGCGCGTATCCTTGAGTAAAAAGCCAGTCCGTGAGCATTTGTTGCCAGGGCAGCTGAGAATGGTACCACTCAACACGTCACGTCAGCAATCTGCCCACTCGCACTTCGCGTTTCTGGGGTGTGTCAAGTATTTAACTGTGGGGTATTAATTTCGAATTGAATCCAATTATTCTTTATAATGACGTATTATTATTAATTACAGTTTAAAACAACTCATTGGTGTCATATTGATGTGTGAATCATTTCGTCTATCAATTGCATTGTTGTCTCGAGGCTAAACTACGTGGAATGAGAAAGTAAGTATGAAGTAATCAACGAGAGGCTCCAGCTTGCTAAATTTAAATGCGGGAAGTGTAAGACAGAAATGAAGATAAGTATAAAAATTTTATTTCAATTTTTTAATAGATTTAAACTATTAGGCCTACCTAAAATAAATACAATTCTTGTACATCATACATCAAAGTGTATTTAACAAAATTCATTATATTAGAAAATAAGCTAAATTAATCTAATGGATTCATATCCCCAAACATCATAAATTCAACCATGCTCACTAGAGATGAACAACGATCGAGAAAGCAAGACTAACAGCGCCCCCAAGACAATGTTCTATAGTTGCGTCATTGCCGTAAAGACTGCTTGTAAGTGTTTCGAGACTCCGAGATTGATCACTCCCGAAGTCCCAAACGTCAAGCAGCCTTGAATCGCCATAGTTGTTTATATCCGACTGAACATTTACCTACTTTGGCAACTGTTATATATTATGTTCAAACAATCAAGTAGTCTATTTGAAACATCATCTTCGTTTCCCAATCTTTATTTATTTACTAGGCCCTTATTAAAAGGCTAGGAATTTTCTTTTCGTATGTTTCAGATCAAGTGTGCAATCTCAAGTAAAAAGATATTAAGGTTATGTTTTAGGTTTCTTAGAAATGCAAATTTATTTGAGAATTGTTTTTTCTATTGTAACCAGCGAATAGGGATTATAAAGAATGGACACTGAGCGAATTTTCCTGTGTTTTGTTTCTCTGTGCGCCAGCTTTTAGTTCTACTTTCAAGCGCTAGAGGTTAGTGTAATCGAGCATAGGCTAAGATAATAATTAAGAATAGAGTTGAGACACAGGATCCAAACATCGCCTACCTTATTGCATAATCGAGTAACGCTTTGCTTCAAATAAATTCAAGTTAACAGCTTTTCCTTATTTCTCAGTGACGAACTAGTTGTAATAATAATTTTTTATATTTCAGATATAATAAATTATGTTATAAAATAATATAATACATTATAAAATTATGTATCAAATTCGTTTAATATTTGTTTATAATATAATATAGGTAGTCTATATAGTTTTACTTCTCATAAGTGTTTTGTTTTTCCATTTTCAGCTCTATCAAATCATTACATATTTTAATTGTTGTTGGGGTCAACGTCTCAACTCTCATTACAAAGGAACTCTAGAGTCTAGACATTACAGTTAATGACGGATTTATTATTTTATGGACCCAATTTATTTTATTTGAGTACATAATGTACCGAGATGTATTAATTGTATGTGTTATATTTCCGCTGTGTCGACTGCTAGCTGGTGTGATGTCAGCTCCAACTCTAGGGAGAAAGCAGAATCTCACGCTCTAGCTGGCTTGAAGGTCATTGAAATCAGTCCGGCTACGTCAAAGGTACCGACGCGAAGTGTCCATTCTTTATAAACCCTATTCGCTATTGTAAACCATAGGTAATATCATTTAATAGAACCAGAACATTTTGATAACTAAGCTACTGTTCTGTTTTGTCTTTTTCTCTCATTTAAATATTTATAATGCTATTTATTTCAATCATGTATGTTATTCAAAGTTACGAAATCTTTCCACGCCGACCAAATGCTATTTCGAGAATGATGAGCGAGACTCGAAGCGCACGAGAATGACGAGACGAGACTCGAAAGACAAATGCAATGAACACAGCGAGCGAGAGCGGCAGTTAGTTTTGTTCATCTCTAACGCTCGTAGCAGTAATCACGATCACCATAAACGGTTCACACAATTACAGGGATTCGATTAATCCGCTTTCATTTTTTGATCTGTCTCTTCCTTTCTTTCCTTTCTTCAGTCATTCTTTCTCCTTTCTTTCTTTAAAAATTGCAAATAACCTGTATCAATTAATGTATTACGAACAAACAATATTGGAAGTACGCCTATTAACGTTCCAACGAAATATTATTTTGTAATTTCCTTTCTGATCTAACAACACGTACAGTTAAGGAGGCAAGACCTGGCATGTGAGCTGTGCGAAAGTGGAAGGAATAAGCTATCAGAAACAGAGTTTGTTTCATGATGGTTAATACTAGGCCTATACGAATCAACCGACATGGAAGTGTTCAACTCAGACTAAAACCGGTCTTCTCCCTCCATACCCATTGGTAATGTAGCCACGGCACATGATAAGGTCACAGGACAGGTCTTGCCTCCTGTATTGTATGCAACATAAATATCATCCTTCATTCTTGTTTCTGAAATATCTCAAATTTGTTGGCATACAGTAGTGCTGTGAACTTCACTTAGTTCTAGAGGAGCTCACGTTCGATTCCGTATGGATGAGAGATTTTACATTTTTTTTATTTTATTGGGTTATTTTACGACGTTGTATCAACATCTAGGTTATTTAGCATCTGAATGATTTGAAGGTGATAATGCCGGTGAAATGAGTTCGGGATCCAGCACCGAAAGTTACCCAGCATTTGCTCGTATTGGGTTGAGGGAAAACCCCGGAAAAGACCTCAACCAGGTAACTTTCCCCGACCGGGATTCGAACCCGGGCCACCTGGTTTCGCAGCCAGACGCGCTGACCGTTACTCCACAGGTGTGGACGAGATTTTACATTTCGCCGTAACCTTCATAATGTTTTTCAGTCCATTGAATGGCTATAAAATTGAGAACAAAGCCTTTCCCGGATAATAAGGTGATTGGAACGTTGTGCCGATCGCACCACCACCTGTTGGTGTCAAAGTCAAGGAAACACTGACTTACAGAAACCTTTACCTTTTTACCTTTAAAAAGTGATGTAATTTCGCTTTTGCCTTAAGTTTCTCGGACTTGATTACGCTTTAAAAATATTATACAATCGGGAAATTTTATGCGTAAAAATATAGGATTGTAGCATTATCTGATACTGCGTAGATCGATATTTTCCTTTTTGTGTAGGCCTAAGTTTATTAATAATTCCTTATTATCAACGCAAATCGCTTTACAACTGGTTATACAGCGAGGGATTTTACTTATTTATTCATTAACGTTTATTTGTTTATTTCGCATAACTTATTCATTTTTCATTTTTGTTATTTATTTAATCGTAGGCTGCGATTAAATTGTGTTAAGCCTTAATGGTACACAGGCCTACTTTACCATCATTAAAGTTTTTGATAAGCAACTATTTACTTGCAATCATAGAAACTCAAGTCCTTTCCATGAGTGATTGCCTTAGATAGTCAATATAAGGTATATAAACATTTTAATTTCTATCTCCGAATAAAAGTTTAAATCATTAGCTACAAGTCAATGAATGCAGCCCTCATGATGGAGACATGCAAGAAATGTATCTTGTTTTATGTAACGTAATTGACTCATCTTTTCTGATAGGTTTAGATTTGAGTTGAACAACGATCGAGAAAACAAGACTAATAGCACCCGCAAAGCCGAAAACCCGCACGACAATGTTGTCTATGTCGCGTCGTTGACGTAAAGAAAGCTTCTGAGTGTTTCAAGAAATCGGAATTTCGAGAGTGATCACCTTTCGAACGTCAAACAGTCTCGAATCGCCACAGTTGTTTATACCAGACTGAACTTTTATCTACTTTGGCAACTGTTATATATCTGTAAACAATCAAGTAGCACCATCTCTACCTTTCATTGTATAATAATCCGTTCCCCAGTCTTTATTTATTTACTAGGCCCTTATTAAAAGGCTAGGAATTTTCTTTTCGTATGTTTGAGAACAAATGTACAATATCAAGTAAAAAGAAATATATTAACGCTTTATTTAATGTTATGTTTTATGTTTCTTAGAAACGCAAATTTATTTGAGAATTGTTTTTTTTTCTATTTATATAACCATAGGTAATATCCAGGTTTCGAGACTTGGGACCCGATACAATAACTTTACTATGAATGTACTATAGGTAGTGAATGGTAGAGATGTGTTGAGATAACAACGTTGCTATTTAGAATAGAGTACGGTAGTATGGGGGGAACACAAACATATGTACATTCTGAAAGTAAATATATATTACACAATGACAATTTCAAAAGAATGTGAAAATTATTTAGTCTCCTGTATTTTATAAGAATTTGTGTTTAATTATACACAGTGTTAATGGTGGAAATAAACACGTAGCAATTTTAATTTCTACATTTATCCTATTGGTCGTCTTTAGGAAGTGCAGTTATAGTACCGAATTGCAATGTACTACAAGATAAATTTTCAGTGTCTCAAACGTAAATATTTTTCGTTTATCTGCCAAACACAGTTTGTATTGTGAAAAGCTGCGTTCTACGTCGCATGACGTGACAGGAGCAAAAAGAAGAAACCTAACATCATTGCAGTCTCTAAGAGACAGTCCTTTATTCTCGGGTGACTCTATGTCCGCTTATTTGCTGTTCATATTCCATATCCGTTATTTTTTTACATAAAATTGATTTCTACTTCTGTTTTACACGTTCAGTAACCGGTGTACTAGGTGACTCATTAAATCTCTGTGTCATTTCCTCAACTAATTTGAGGGCTTCCGGCATCTCTTGCTCTGACTTTTCTAACCGTGTAATAGTTTCAGACAGTTTGAAAATAGGTTTGTTTGAAAACCAAATTATTCGTCAGAACCTTCAAATCCAGAGCGTTTTCCTTTGCGTATTTGTTGGCATTCATTCTACAGAACCCCTACCTACTGTAGGCTATGCTTTACCACTATACTACAGTACGCCGTTATGCGCATTTCCCACTGAACTGCTCTATCGGGTCCGAAGTCTCGAAGCCTGGTAATATCATACAGTATAAGAGAACAGAACATTTTGATAACTAAGATACTGTTCTGTTTTGTCTTTTTGCCTCATTTAAACATTTATAATGTTATTTATTTCAATTATGTATGTTATTCAAAGTTACGAAATCTTTCCACGTCGACCAAATGCTATTTCGAGAATGACGAGCGAGACTCGAAGCACACGAGTTACGAGACGAGACTCGAAAGACAAATGCAACAAACACAGCGAGCGAGAGCGGCAGTTACTTTTGTTCAACTCTAGTCTACATGTCTTTAGAATGATAAACTGACCATAAAACAGCAGGATGGTAAGAGACAGAAAATTATGCTTAAGATAGGCCTACAGCCTACATACTATTACTTTGTTGCCGCAGCTACCAGCATTAAAAATTTCATTGGCGCAAAACCGACGAAAAGTAAAAGTCTCTTAAATGCCCATGCATTTGAAGCAAGGTTTATAATGCCTCTCTTTTCACTATCTACTTCTTTGTTCTGTGCATCTTTTTTTCGGAACTTATTGTTAGGTCAATAACAAATAGGTCTACCGTAATTTCTCGCCTGCCTCTTGCCTTCTTAAGATCTTGGACCATCGTAAAGACAACTTCTACAGAGACATAATTTTATTTTTACTTCAATTTTTATTGTACCTGAGTTTTTGAATGTACTTCACTCCCACCCCCTCTACTAGTAAACTCCCAACCGTCCTCCACACAGAACCAAGGCCGCGTATGCAGTCAAAATGAGTAAACAGTACTGAGTTAGTGAGTATAGTACGTTCCAGAAATATGTTCGCATCTCTCAGTGACGAAAGAGCTTTCAATATTGAATCATATTTTCGCACAGGTACTGTCGTCCATTTGTCTACGTTGCATCCCGGTTTCCCCCCACCCGCTCGTCCCTCTGTAAAGGCTAGTGGCTGGGCAGTCTTAGCTCTTTTCTGAAAACATTAATTTCTGTTAGGAATTGGAATTATTATAAAACTGTTTAAAATAACTTAAATAAAAGGGCCTCGTTAAGTAATTAACTGTCACGTGATTTCTCCCCTTTCTACGACCCTGCGACAAAACCACTTGGACGGACAGTAGATAGTACATCTGAATAATTTTATCTTTTCAGATCGGGCAGAAGTGAAGATTGAATTTACAATACGTAAGGTACTCTTTTATAGAGTAAGTACAGAATTATTTCAACACGAGTTACTAGTACGAAGGACGAAAATAGTAATTGGAATTAGGTACAATAGTCTATAATGTGATAAAATGCAAATATGCCTGTGTCGAAATGAACGGCCACCATTTTCAAAATTGTGTTTAAATATCCATATTATGATTATTTTTCAATGTAACTTCATTCTCTATATTGTACGCTAATGTGCTGTAGACAGTATAATGTACACTGCATAATGAATACGTCCGAATGGATAGATCAGTTCGTGAGTAAAAACACTTATTGTTAATATAGTACTGTATTTTGGTTAAGCAAAACCTAATGAAAATTATCAAACTCAAAATCGCGATATTTCCTAGTTTATGTAAATGGATGAACTACTTTTTTTCCCTCCTATATCTAGTGAAGTGATTTAATTGCACTTTACGCCAGTATCATCGAAGTCCAGTCGTGGAAGGGGGTAGCAAACGATGTTTTCGATTATCAACCGTTAATCCATGAGTATAGCCAGGTTAATATTAGAAATGTTAGTAAAAATAAAATCATGTCCCTGTATTTGAAGAGCACTCCCAATATCAACTCCTAGCGTTACAGTTTGGGGAATACAAATGTTGGCAGATTTTTCATATATTAAGAATTCTATTCGAAGCATCATTATGGTAAGATAAAAATCTGTGTGTACCACAAGCAATAAATAAATAGAATACAAATTCAAATACCGGTATTCTTTATTTTCACCAGCACGCACAATTTTATATTCATGGTCACAATTTAACTACAGACAGTAGAAGGACGAGGGAAGGCGATCTGCAGCGAGACAATATAAAATAGAAAGGATTCAATTAGGAAGGCAGTCGGGGCCGCCTCTTTGCGGTAACTCGCACGAGAAGCATTAAGAAAACTTGGTTCTTACTTAGCCGACTCCATGTAACAATAATCCCTTCCCCATCATGCAGCTAATGAGTGACAGTTGAACGTCTATTGGCGTCACCTTTGCTGAGCTTACGCTTTGCTTCCTACGAATAATCTGCTTCCATCTCTCTCTATCATCTCCCATCTCTCTCGCTCGCCCCGTAAACTTCTACCGTACAACTTTCTCATACACCCGAGAGTCAGCCTCTGTCTCTCTCTCCATCTCTCTTTGTCTCTCATCTCTTCCAGCTTCCGCAAGATAAAGTAAATAAGTTGTGAAAACCTGTTATCATGCCGGCAGTTGAGAGTAGTATTTTTTCTACGAATTTATCAAAACTTGGGAGTGTTCTTTTATAATATGGCTTTAAGACTTTGATAGGATATAGCGAAGGAACAAATGTAACAAAGGAAGAAGACTACAAGTGTTTCCTTTCATGAAATTTGCGTTACATTAGGCTGCTGTTGTGAAAAATAACATTATATCTGGTAAATTGGGCAAAGCCTCGGAGAACTAACGAGTATAACCGGCAAAACGACGAGTGTCGGTATTGGCATGTTAACTGGCGTGTACGTTCAGATTTTCAACGAAACAGTCACTTAAAATGTTGTGTAATAGTGTAATGTAGGCCTATATAAAATTAAGCCTTCAACAAAATGAAAACTGTGTTCTCAAATTCGCTTTTACTTCTTGTCTTGTGATTCGATGCATAATAAAGTTATGTAGCAAAACTTATAAACCTGTTTACAACAGTAAGAAAAAATCGCCGGTGATCAAGTTACAACTAAACCGAAAATTTATGTCACGCCACAAGTTGAATTTTACCGTCAACTAGTTTGGAGTCAGACACTTTCAATCATTATGCATTTAGGGTGAACTACTCCACACCATCGTATTAAACGCACTTTCTTTTATATGGTGACATACTTATCAATCCACTAAAAGGAATGGTAGCATCTGAACAAAAAAAATTGTAGGTGTCAGACTTAACCCGTGAAAACGGTCTGGAATCGGACACGGGCAAATCGCAATATAGCGAACGTAGAAGCTCTGCCCACGACCCCTTCCACTTTTCCCCTACTAGCTCACCAGACACACTACGTGATAGGCGAGTGTTGTGTCGAATACACATTTCATGTGGGTGGGAATAACTTCCCCTACTGGCGTTCGCTATATTGCGATTTATCCTCGGACACTCGTATATTTATCACAGAAATGACAAAACCATGCATTACCGTCTGGTTTCGGACAAACCACTGAATAGAGGAAGGATTTTTTTCATAGGAAAAATAACTTCGAATTTGGATAAGAGGTGATCGGTGCTATTTATAAAATTAAAATAAAATTTTAGAAATAATTAACTTGTGTTAATACAACACTTGTAAACTTTTTTAAACAATTAATTTATAGACGAGGACGAGTATGAAACAGGATGTAAAAATTACAAATTTGAATCCTGAAACTCACAAACAAATCACAGGTTGTATCCTTTGAATCCTATTTCGAAACTAAAGCCTGTTACCTGGTTACTGGTATACTTAGAACCTGCATAAATGAAAAATATTGGCAGATCGAGTTTTCTTTCAATCAGAGTTTTTACAGGGGTGGTGGAATCGGTCACTATGTATACATTATGAAAATATGATTTTACGTCATAAAAATTGTTGTTAAGAATTATAATAAAAAAATCATTCAATAGTACGAGTGTTATATGATTTACAAGCGATTTAATTTTTAAACGATTCCTGTCGGAATTGATAGAATATATTAAAACAATATAAGGTACCTGAGGGTATTAAGGCCCAACATGTTATAAGGCCCACTACCTAGTTTTGCCATTAGTTATACACTTTTGCAAAAGAGAGTAACAGCTCTTAAGACCTATTTCTTCTTGAATTCGAGTGAGGTATAAAGAAATTAGATTCCCGTTCTTGTTTGTAGCTGACTGGTGGCAACAAGTTATGTGTGATTAATTTCTGCTTTCTTCATAAAATTTTGCAAAATTTAAGTTGATATTCAATCGTTTTACTGTGTGTTATTAATATAATATTAAATGCACGTTATTATGTAAACATTAGAAAGTTTGGGGCTACCGTGAAACATTCGCTAATGAGTATATGAGCACTCCATAAATTAAAATTGGCGCGAAGTAACAGAGCAGGAAATAAGGCCCATGAAATAAATACGTGGAAACGCTCACAAGTTCATAGAAGTCCGTGAACTATAAAGTTCAAACTCTGAAGCACAATCTTTTTTGCAAGAAATGAAACAAACGAAAGTCTGACAATTCTTAATGCAGAAAGATCATTGGATGAACCATCAATTTCTGGATTTATAAACATCGAGGGGACGCGGATGTTTTCTGTCTGCGAAGAGAATTGTTGTAGATATACATGTATGTGTCTCTTGTGAATGTTGGGTGCACGATGAATGTGTAGGTCTCACTGAGGGAAAAACTGAAGACTTTGTATGTCCAAATTGTGTTCAATACTTATATTCTTTATTGTGGGCCTTATTATCTGTCACATCAGGGAATAAGGCCCAGCGACACGATGTTAATTTTCATTGCTCACAGCATTTATGTGTCTCTTTGAATATTTATTGAAGTAAAATATTATAGTATAACTATAAAAGTATGCTATTCCATTATTTAAAAATTGCTAAACGTCTCCATTTCAAAGAAAGAACGTTTTATTCCTTAGGTGGGCCTTATTATCCCCGGTTACCTTAGTAAACAATTTTTGGAGAAAAAATATTTGTGTAACTATTGTCAAAAAAAATCTTGCATAATTACATAACTGCATTGAAAAATATATAAAAATAAGATTTTTTTAAAATCCCTTATGAAATCGAACACACAGTTGAAATATTCCATTTGGACTCGGACGCACTGTTTCAGCTATTAGGAGTGTTCGAACTTTGACGATCCAAAAGAGGAAGACTGGGTTCTGATAAAATGCACCACTGACATTATGTTGCTCGTGTAGACAAGGTGTTACCAGTTGGGGGGCTGGAAATAAGTTGTGCTAGGTATCTTCAGAAGAGCAATAGGTTCAGAAGGCCAGATTTGAAGGTTAAACGGTATTTAGATATTATTAGACTAGGTATGTAAGCTAAGCATTTTATTATAATGCTTAATTTTATAATGCTGGCATATTAACTGCCTGTCGCAGGAGGGCAAATGTTACTGCTGTGAAGTGGCCACGTCGAAAGGAGCTGACGCACGTAATTAATACGCATCACTGTGATCATGTGAAGCTCAGTGTGAAGTGTTACGCACCAGGTCACATTACCTTGAGTACTGGTTATGCGCAAAATGGAGCGGCACAGCAAGGCAAATATGTAAACATTTGGACAGCAAAATACAGTAACGATTCCGCTTAGGAGCTCTATGTACAAGAAACCGTTCACCAAGCTGCTTTTATCTCCGGAGATCCTGCTTCATACCTAGTCAGAATCGAGTCGGAAACTGTATCGCGTTAATTCACTTCCTCTGACATTTTGCTACCAATTTCTTCATTATTTACCATAATCCACGTCCTCAAACAAGACCAAAAATGTAATAAACATATAGAATTTATCGCCACTATCCATGTACCCAAAGAAGCCAGCCAATAATCGTGTTTATTAGAAAACATGATGTAATTGTGTTTGCCACAGTAGGAAACAATGAATATTCTTGTAGCTGACGACAAATGAGGAGCAGACATGGAAAACGGTGTAGGTGCCTTCGAGGTCAAATTTTGTTTTTGTCATGGAATGTGATATATGAAGAGTCCACTGCAAGAATGATGGATGTCATTTGGAATACATTTTTCAGGAGAAGCAATTGAAAGTTTGAAATGCTTAGCTCCCAAAGCTTAACTGTGATTTTCCGATCATTACTGGACAATGACTATCAGTGTTAATGCCATGTAACTCTCTATGTACATTCTATATGTCTTATGCTATACATTGGCAGTCTTGGTTCATTTTCGACAAGAAAGTGACATCCATCATTCTTACAGTGGACTCTTCATATGTAGTAGCCCCAATGTCATAGTAATGGATATATGTGCCAAACATCCTTCCATATAGTCAAACGAGTGCATTCTAGAATGTAGTGAATGTAGCGGTTTTGTAGCATTTATCATGGATAATAACAGGCCACTAACTATAAAAATATCTAAGGCAAAGAAGTGTGTACAAAATAGGAAACTACGGCAGCAAGGGAAGCCATACACAACTGCCATGATTCCTGATGAGATCCAGGACATTGCAAGGTCGGCCAGAATTAAGAACCATTCAAAGTGATTTCAATGAAATCTGAAGACTTCTTGGATGTGGCTTCAGAAGCTGATAGGACTCTAAATACGTTAACATTGCGCATTACTCAATTATCAGTTGCTTGTGATCATCCAACATTGGTCCTTACCAGGAATAACTTGAGTGATTCTGAACAGTGAAGACATGTCAGGTTCTAAGAAGAGGACGAACACTGCAGTCTATTACAAATCTGGAGAAGTTTTCTATGCTGACTCCTAAGAACTCATTAAAGGCAGAGAAGAAGGAAGATCTTCTTGCAATGCTAGATCTCATAGACACTAAGTAGCATGGTTTTTATAAGAACCTGTGCCAGTAAGAAAAACGAACAGTTTCTCATGCTTACAAATCAAATTGTTAGTGTTATATCTTTTGACATTCACAAATCACTCGACTGTTTGTACCGTTTTCAAGGAAATTATACATGGCACTTATATCGTTGTCAGACTGATAATGTGGGAGCCAGTTACACTACATAATATTGTCAGTAATGGGTTGTTCCACAGCTCGATATGTTTGCAGGGAACTTAATTGGATGTTGAGACACTTTATGTTGAAAAAATAAATAGTAATTGCAAGTATATAGTTTGTGTTTTCCCACACGTTGTCATTTTGGCACATATACCGTTTTCCTTGTCCAGTCTACAAATGTCAAGAGGAGAACGGAGGAATGCAAGAAATGGCATAGAAGAGAAGACGAGGGAGAGAAGAGTAGAAGGCAGAGGGAGGAGAGAGTAGAAGGTAGAGAGAGAAAAGAGTGGAAGGTAGAGAGAGAAGAGCGTGGAAGGTAGCGGGAGAAGAGAGTAGAAGGTAGAGGGAGAAGAGAGTAGAAGGTAGAGGGAGAAGAGAGTGGAAGGTAGAGAGAGAAGAGCGTGGAAGGTAGCGGGAGAAGAGAGTAAAAGGTAGCGGGAGAAGAGAGTAGAAGGTAGAGGGAGAAGAGAGTAGAAGGTAGAGGGAGAAGAGAGTAGAAGGTAGAGGGAGAAGAGAGTAGAAGGTAGAGAGAGAAGAGAGTGGAAGGTAGAGAGAGAAGAGAGTAGAAGACAGAGAGAGGAGAGAGTAGAAGGTAAAGGAAGAAGACAGTAGATGGTGGAGGGAGAAAGCGTAGAAGGCAGAGGGAGAAGAAAGAAGAATGCAGATAGAGAAAAGAGTAGAAGGCAGTAGGAAAAGAGAGTAGAATGCAGAATTCCAACGATTCTTGACACCTGAGTTTCCTCCGACTGAAACCATGATCTCCTTCTTATTCTAGACAATTAAGAGAGCAGAAGATATAAGAAGAAGAGAGTAGAAGGCACAGAGAAAAGAGAGTAGAATGCAGAGAGAGAAGAGAGCAGAAGATGTAGGAATAAGAGAGTAAAAGGCAGAGGGAAAAGAGAGTAGAATGTAGATAGAGGAGATAGTAGAAGACAGGGGGAGGAGAGAGTAAAAGGCAGAGGGAGAAGAGAATAGATGGCAGAGAGAGAGAATACACATAGAGTAGAATGCAGATAAAGAAGAGAGCAGAATGTAGAGAGAGAAGAGAGTAGAATGCAGACAAAGAAGAGAGTAAAGGCAGAAAGAGAACGGAGTAGAATGAAGAGGGAGAAGAGAGTAGAAGGCAGAGAGGAGAGCAGAATGATAAGAGAGTAGAAGGCAGAAGGGAAAGAGATCAGAATTCAGAGGGAGAAGAGAGTAGAATGCAGATAGAGAAGATAGTAGAAGTCAGAACAAGAGTTGTCGAGAAAAGAGAAGAATGGAAGGTGAAGTAAAATACTTGCAGACAGGAGTGGAAGCTGAATAGAATGTTTGATGAGAAGAGTAGAAAATGAAGCAAGAAAGAGCAGGGTACGAATTAGATGAAGGATTGAATTGGAAACAAAAATATAAGATACAGTACAAATGAAAAGGGAGGAAATCGGTGTATTTCCAAAATTGAAGTATTTACTTCATGATTAGAAATTTCAGAATTTATTACACTGTTACCATATTACTTATCAGGATTACTAGGCCTACGAGATTTTACTGCAAAAGAAAAGCTAATTCACGGATAAATATTTTTCATATACCGTTTCGTTTAACGACGCGTATACGGTAGTTATTATAGACCTACACTCAATGTCGTAAAGAAGTGGACATGAATTTTCAAATAGGGAAGAAGTAGGTAGCACTATCATAACCGCTATTATAGCTGATCTAGAATTTATTTGTTGTGACTATCGAAAACCGCGGAATTGTGTGTTTTGGTAGTTGGTATGTACGGCTATTGTGAGGAGAACGTTCCATAACAAACTTCAGACCAGGCGTGTTCATCCAGTTATGAAGCTACTGGCTTATTATCGGATGTCAGAGATTCGGTCCCCGGGAAGTGGCCACATGGCAATCGCTGCTGATTGTGTTGTGAATGTTTATGGCCCCCGCAGCAGGTCACGTGGGTGGGCATCATTCTCGCACCGTGAATCGCGCTTTTGCTTCTGCCCCGTCATCCCGTGACGACGCTCTGTTGGTGGCCGCCACAGACAAATCCGCTGCGATCGCACGTTGCAATTAGGAAGCAGCGTGCGTGCCGGACAGGGAAATCCGGATAATCATAATAACGATCTACATCAAATTTCCTCTCCACGCATCTTGTGTCTAAAGCACTTCTTACATTTGGGGGAATCTTATATTCTTTCTGCAGACAGCTGAGTATTTCAAAAATTGATACGATAACCTGAAGCTATTGACTTTTTTAAGATGAGCGATTTACGCCTAGACTTTTCACTTTTAGATGTAGCTAATTAATTACCATACTTTTTAAAACCGAACGATTATTTCATTTAGCAAAGTTACACATGCATAATAAATAAATAAAGTATACCCATGGCGTTACAGCCCATGAAGGGCCAAGACCAAACAGCCGGCTACTGGCCTCACGCCCACATCCCGAAGCAGAGGTGGACAATCATCCAACCAGTATGGAGGTATCGTGTCGTTAGCACGTTGATCCTCCTAGCCGTTATAACTGGTTATGCATAATAAGTAGTCTACAAGCATAAATACAATACAGCTGCGTAAAAAAATTAATAATAATAATAATAATAATAATAATAATAATAATAATATCATAACCACCATCAACGTTTCCATCAATATTATCAGCATGGCTTCAAGACACGTTAGCATTGTACCGTATAGAAAAGTCGTCTTTACTCATTTCAATTTCGAATAATAATAATAATAATAATAATAATAATAATAATAATAATAATAATAATAATAATAATACAAAAATTAAGGGTGTTTGAGAATAAGGTTCTTAGAAAAATGCTTGGGACTAAGAGGAATGAAGTTACAGGAGAATGGAGAAAATTACACAACGCAGAACTGCACGCATTGTATTCTTCACGTGACATAATTAGGAACATTAAATCCAGACGTTTGAGATGGACAGGCCATGTAGCGCGAATGGGTGAATCCAGAAATGCATATAGAATGTTAGTTGGGAGGCCGGAGAGAAAAAGACCTTTAAGGAGGCCGAGACGTAGATAGGAAGATAATATTAAAATGGATTTGCGGGAGGTGGGGTATGATGGTATAGACTGGATTGATCTTGCTCAGGATAGGGACCAATGGCGGGATTATGTGAGGGCGGCAATGAACCTGCGGGTTCCTTAAAAGCCATTTGTAAGTAAGTAATAATAATAACAACAGAGATTAAGAGTGCCTGAGAATAAGGTTCTTAGAAAAAATACTTGAGACTAAGAGGGATGAAGTTACAGGAGAATGGAGAAAATTACACAACGCAGAACTGCACGAATTGAATTCTTCACGTGACATAATTAGGAACATTAAATCCAGACGTTTGAGATGGACAGGGCATGTAGCACGAATGGGTGAATCCAGAAATGCATATAGAGTGTTAGTTGGGAGACCGGAGGGAAAAAGACCTTTGGGGAGGCCGAGACATAGATGGGAGGATAATATTAAAATGAATTTGAGGGAGGTGGGATATGATTATAGAGACTGGATTAATCTTGCACGGGATAGGGATCGATGGCGGTCTTATGTGAGGGCGGCAATGAACCTGCGGGTTCCCTAAAAGTCATTTGTAAGTAGTAGTAGTAGTAGTAGTAGTAGTAGTAGTAGTAGTAGTAGTAGTAGTAGTAGTAGTAGTAGTAGTAACGATAAAAAAATAATCAACATCATAATTTTATTATTAGATCTGTTATTATTAAGCCTATTATTACCATTATTATTAAGCCTATTATTATTATTACTATTATTATTATTAGCAGCAGCAGTAATAGTAGTAGCAGCAACAGCAGCAGTAATAGTAGTAGCAGCAGCAATAATAGCAGTAGCAGCAGCAATAATAGCAGTAGCAGCAGCAGTAATAGTAGTAGCAGCAGCAATAATAGCAGCAGTAACAGCAGTAATAGCAGTAGCAGCAGTAATAGTAGTAGCAGCAGTACAGCTTGTCCAAGTCAAGTCTGCGAGTGGGGATATCGGGATGGAATGTAGAGGCAAAACACAGTTGCCACATAGGTCACTTGACGCTCAGATTTCAACGTGTGCACATCGTTTAAAATACACTACGGAGCGCACGCATTTTTTGTCCTTGTCTTCAGATAAAGGCAACAGTTATGCTGTCTCCCAGCCTCCCCCCTTATGCAACTTTCTCTCCTACGCCCATGCTTGCCAATCAGAACGCCAAACCTCACTGTCACGCAGAAGTAGAAGTACAGTCTATTTCAAAGCGTCTTAAATTGTTACCGCTCTATGAACTGAAGCGCAGTAGGAAAACTTTGCTGTCATATGAGACTGTACTGGTCTCCTCTCGTTACCGCCTCTTTCACTACAGAACTGTCTCCAACTTCCCCTCTCGGCTCGCAGACTTAACTTGGTCGAGCTGTAATAGTAGTAGCAGCAGCAGTAGTAGTAGTAGTAGCAGCAGTAATAGTAGTAGCAGCAGCAGCAGCGACTGAAGAATCAAACACACGGTCTTCCTGTTACCTAACCTAGTTAGTAATATCGAAAATATCTCGTGTGAAGACTCACCTTAATACTGAAAAAATTTTAAAGTCCTAAGCACAGGCAATTCACAAATGTGTTTTTTTTAACCTTATATACTTGGCATGGGAACATTATTTTCTTCCTCGCCCCCCCCCTCAAGTATCTCCGTAGGACACAATCACTTCCTGTGTCGGTATAATCCAGTTTAGCCTCGAATAGATGGAATTTTGGAAGCACTTCTTTCTCGTGATTTTTTATCACAATATTTCCACGTTGAAATTGGTTTAAGACGTCTCTTTTGAAGCGAAATTGCATTTCTTTCACAGCTGGACATCTTGGTTATCTCTCCTTAGCATTAAAGATCCTTTATAATGTTCTTTCTTCTCTCCGGAAAGGCAAAGAGAGGGAGGGTCAATTTTTGAAGTCGAATAACAAGAGTGTTGTGCGGAAAGCATCTTTGTCCCCGTGTGCCTCTCCCCCGACCGACTTGTACCTATTGTAAAGTACAAGAGCGTTCGAGTGACTGTTGTTAAGGACATGTACCGATGTTTCCAACTATTGATATTGGTCCTCCCGCCATCCACTTTTCTATAAACTGTTTTGTCATGGACTTATTCTATGTTGGTGGATTGCTTTCAAGAGTCTAATTCCTTTTCATGTTACGTCGGGATTTCTTTCTTGTTAAATTTGTACCAGGCCACCTTGCGGACTTCACGACATAATTTGCTGCAACCTCACATTCAATCGACATTTTCTTGCAAAAGAACTTCCCTTCTAACTATTCATCATGTCATGCAAAGCGTAGACGAAATTATTCTTCTTAATAAAGACGTGATGGTTGGTAGGTAGCAAAATATGGCGTGTTATGTATAATAATAATAATAATAATAATAATAATAATAATAATAATAATAATAATAATAGTCTAACTCTGTCTTTCTATACAATTCAGTATTGAAAAATAATCCAGACCTAGGCAATTTACACATTCTTAAGTTTAAAAATAAAGTGAAAATGTTTGTATGATATTTGATAAATTTTATTATTATTTTAAATGTTACTAGCGTTATATGGTACTAATATTTATTGTATTTACCTGATGCATGTAACCTATAAGGTAAAACATTGTAATAAATGTAAATAGATCATTTTCTTAATTAATAACAATGTATATCTCCAATAAATGATTTCTTAGCATCGCCACAGATACACTTGATTGTACTTGTCACTATCTCTGTCACTACAGAGTTCTTGAAATTTATATTTTCCCCGCCATTCATAAAATATTTTGATATGATACCTCTTACACAAAAGGGGAGATCTATAACTGAAACTTGATTAATATATTTCAGTATTATTTGTATTTATCCTGGTAATAATGAACAGTTTGACTCGTAGACATTTTGTTTTTCAGCATTAACTTCCCATGATTGTACGAGAAGATTCGAAGAGAACGGAAGTTACGTAGACCTTCGGCTCCCCCCTACTACCAATAATGCATAACACAATGTCAATACGGCGGTTGCTGTCGTCTGCGATACAACGAACTTTTCTATTGATTTTCGAGTTCTTCTTTTTTTCCTTGTTATTATATGCTTATTTAAGTTGTGTTAACTCTCGCTAAGTGGTGTTATATTTTATTTTATCCGTCCTAGTATTTATTTTATTATTGTAAATATTTTTGTTTTATATTACTATTATTATTATTATTATTATTATTATTATTATTATTATTAGTATTATTATTATTATTATTATTATTATTATTATTAATGAATTAATTTGTATTACTATCTTTGTATCATCTTCGTCACGGTTATTCTATTATTATTATTATTATTATTATTATTATTATTATTATTATTATTATTGTTACTATTATTTCTATCATCAATATAATTATTGATCTCTGTCAAATTTATGTAGACTACTGGACTGTACCATAGCACGAGCGTATGCTCAATTCGGGTATATATTCATATGTATTCATTTCAAATGTAAATTGTGAATAAATTTGAATCTGAATTTGAAATCTGTCGACTAAGGCGTTTGCTTACCGATTCTGAGTTGCGCTCGGGTGCGGGTTCGATTCCCGCTTGGGCTGATTACCAGGTTGGGTTTTTTCCGAGGTCTTTCCCAACTGTAAGGAAAATGTCAGGTAATCTATGGCGAATCCTTGGCCTCATCTCGCAACATATCATCTCGCTATCACAGATCTCATCGACGCTAAATAACCTCGCAGTTGATAGTGTCGTTAAATAACCAAGCAAAAAATAGTCTAATAATAATGATAATCGTGACGAAACGGTCAAAGTCGACTACTGGCCTCAGGCCTACATATCTCAACAGAAGTAAACAATCATCCAACCAGCACAAAGGTAACTAACGTGTGGAACTGCTATGTTTTCCCCAATCGTTATAGCTTGGTTACGAATCCAAATTTCGCTATTCACTAGGCCTGTAACTCCCCAAATTCATTACGATGCTGGATGGACACCTGTCCCATACAATGGCCGAAATTTCATTTCCACATAATTACTCGAACCGACGCTCTAGTCCAAAACACGACGCTACTGCGCAGGACTTGTTTAGTAATACAGGAATAGAAAATTCCCGTAAACAGCTTTTTTCAGAACAAATCTCAAAAGAATCGATCACGTCCCATTCGTGAGAAGTCGATTTCTGATTGACACACTCGTACAAAATTCCAAACTGACATAGTGAGATATTTATTGATTTAGTGACTGGCATACTGACAGACTGACCGACTTGCTGATGTACTGAGTGATGAATTTACTTCCTCACTGACAGAATTTTGATTTGAAATAAACGAGAAATGTAGCTCCATTATGAATAAGGGGTAAATCGCAATATAGCGAACGTAGAATCTCCGCCCATGACCCCTTCCACTTTTCCCCTACTAGCTCAACAGACACTCTACGTGATAGGCGAGTGTTGTGTCGAATGCACATTTCATGTGGGTGGGGATAACTTCCCCTACTGGCGTTCGCTATATTGCGATTTATCCTGAATAAGGGACTCATATTTGGAAGACATGTATCGTTACCTACATGTATGTCGGAGTGGGGCTACGATCTAGATGTGGTACACTGTTGTTCAAAGATATCTGACCTACGATTTTATCATTGTGTAAATGAACTTTCTAACCAAGGGATAAGTTTGAACCAAAAATATTAAAAATTGACAAACTTTGAAATAGTTTCGCTACTTCTCAGTATGTGACAGCATTATTGGGGCGTTTAAAATTGTATTGGGGAAAATGATGATTTAGATTAAGCATAAATTATTCTCATAATTGACAATATCGGCGGTTTCCAGCTAACTCAGTGTTGTTTTACAATCAACAGAGGGAGTTGAGATATTGAATTCTATAATGCGTGTAGGTATTTATGTACGATTGGCAACACTGACTTATTTTCGCCATCTATTCGCCTTCTTTCTTGGCGCTACAGCTCAATGTGAACCTTGGCCTCTTCCACGATTTTCCACCAGTTGTTATTTATTTATTTATTTATTTATTTATTTATTTATTTATTTATTTATTTATTTATGCCTATAACAGGACAAAACCCCAATTACAATAGACAGTACAGATATTCGTTTACAAATGAAAACATAGCCTAGATAACATGAAAAAATAAAAAAGATATGAAACAGATACAAGTGTAAATACAAATTAAAATGGAAAATGAGAAAAGCAAAGAAAAACAAAAAGAACAGACAAATAGATACTACCTAAATAAGAGATATAGATATAGATATAAATGAAAAATACAAAATAAAATAAATAAAAAAATAGTTAAATATAGATATCATAGCCAAAAATGTAAAATGTAGCTATAATTGGCAAATTACAAAGTAACAAATAGCAATATTATATAAAATCAATTACCTTCAGTATATTAATAAGAAAATGTTTGTATTCCATATAAGAAATGCAGAAATCTAGATCCCATGTTTTACATATTTCACTGAAATTTGAACACATTTTTAACACTGGTGAATTTTTTAGTGATGAAGTGTTTGGTTTTTTATAATATAACAATTGACGATATCTTATCTATTCATAGAAGTAATAACTAAAGAATCCACACTTACACCAACAAATTATCGATCACTATCGATTAGTAAGGTCAGATATCTTTGAACGTCAGTGTATGTTAGTGACTAAAAGGATAATATAACTTACTTCCACAGATTGATAAAAATTAGAGTTGTCTATCCGTCAACTTTGTAGACAATTCGATGAACTATAAAGAAGTTATTATTTTATAACCTACCTAAGCTATTTGCTCCATGTCGTTATAAACCCAAATCACGTCTTTTTACAATACAGTTCATCAGGCAAAAAATTATTTATGCATTATAGGGCTCAAGCTGTGTGATCTTTCAGAATGGCAAAGGTCATGGGACGTGCTATTGAATTTCCCTCGATTTTAATTTGCATGTGTTATGACGCAGACGAAGGAAACCACCTCAATGTTGAAAATCGAGCTAACCGGTGTGCGGTTATCCGATACTGTTTAAAACAATAGAAGTTCCCGGAGGCTATGCAATATTCTCTCTTTTAATTAATTCCCAACTCTTCTAAACACACAATCCAGTTCTTATGAACATTTTATTTTCCGAAACTGTGGAATAATTGGGAACTCGCCCGTTTAGTTTGAAAAATCTATTCTTCTATGTCCGTATTTGTTTTTTATAAAAGCCCCCACATGCTCATTAACTTTCAGTTATTTATATCCAATTCTGCCGGCGGCAGGATGGTGGCTTACAAATAGTATATAAAAAGTCTGTTCTGAACTAACAGTCGTTTTATAATGGCTTTCTTTTCGTTGAATATTTTACACTCCGCGATTGCTTACATTTCTGCGGTTTCAGAACTCGGCTTCGTAACACAAAATATGTTGCAGCGAACTACATTAGCGCATATCCCGCAATTTTTGACTCCCTACCCCCGATTCCTATATCCCCGTCTCTCCCCGCGCCCCCGTTGTACTCGTTCAACCACATGCCACCATATCCTGCAATATATGTTTTTTCCTCCCAAAAATTCAATTAATTTCACAATAAATTCTCTCCTCGGATTCATTTTGGTATACTGCCCCTAACCACTATGGTAAAGCAACCCCCCCCGACCCCACCCCGGCGGTAGTGATGAGGTATGAGCGTCAACCACCCTCTTTCCCCCTCCGCTCTGATGAGGTACCCAAGCTCTCTCACTAAAAACCTCCCTCCTCCCGATCTCTCCCTCTACACTACTCTACGTTATTTCACATATGACCGGACATGAATTGTGCAACACGCTTAACTGATCCCATTGAAAATTTCGCTTCATCCATGCGTGCTACTCGCAACCCCCTGCACCCAACAATCCCGCCCTCCATGTCGCACAACTACCCCATCTTCTCACCCATCTCTCTATTTTTAAGGGATGGGATCGAGGAGTTGCGAGATGATGTCCTAACCAACTCTTCAAGATCGGGGGGAGGGGGCGCAGAATTTAACTTCCCCGGAGACGCTTCGCGAAACCGAGCCGGGGCCGGCGGTTGCCCCCCGCCGGGACTAACTCCCATATGGGCAGCACTGCGCGCCCACCATGTGGTGACGATATGCACTCGGTTCATCGGGACGTGAACCCATTGTGTTGCACAACTTGGGGGCTCCCAATCAAACTAATAGGCTCCATTTAGTGATAGATTCACACAACGCAACCATTCAGCTTGTCGGCGCCCTTGCTAGCGAAACCGTTGACCTGAAATTACCGGGAACTGACGAAACAATCGCATTTACCACTATCGTCATCATTATCATCACCATCGCTGCCATCGTCATCACTATGCACTCGCTATTCAGTGTCTTTCGTACAATTTCATCATTGTTGGTTTATGTGTGTTTTACTAAAATTAATTTGCGGCATTTTAATGGTCTGATATACTTTACATGGATTACGAGTCATGAATAAAATTATAGGAATAAACAATGCCGAGCAGTTCAAGCATACAGACACTGCACGCTGAATTATTGGGTCCGATCGCACATTAAAGCGCAAGTCCACGTAGGGTACAGGACTGTGGACAAGAAAGACACCATCCAGTTGCTGAAATAACAGGTTGCTCTATTAAGTACGAGTGGAAGCAGGGGATTAGCATAGGCCTCCCGTGTTTTTATTGCTAGGATATTAACAATAAAAGCGGAAAAGTTATTTGTGGTATTTTTAATCGTAAAGGTTGTTTAACAGAGGTGCATCTATGTAAGTGAAGTACGATAGGAGTGGATCAGGACAGCACGTTTGCACATCTTCTTTTTATGTTAGGTTAGGTTCTTTTCAAACTGAAATGACGAGTGAAGCGTACAGTTAAAATTACTCTAACCTAACCTAACCTAACCTAACCTTTTTATGTTAAGTTAGGTTAGGTTAGGTTAGGTTAGAGTAATTTTTTTAACTGTACGCTTCACTCGTCATTTCAGTTTGAAAAGAACCTAACCTAACATAAAAAGGAAATGTGCAAACGTGCTGTCCTAATCCACTCCTCGATTTAACGGGCTAGCATCTTTTATTTCAGACTTAACGGGCTACATAACCGTTTCATTTAACATCTCAATCACCGCCTTCTTTTTTCGTCATTCACTAAATAGTAGTGCTGTTGATAGATCAAAATATTTAATCGATTAACTATTTGAATTTAATCGATTAATCGAGTTTTGATCGATAATACACAAATATTGTTATATTTAACTTGTGTTCGGTGATAAGCATAAGTATTGAATGTTGTCTATCTGTATAAATTGTATCGTTATATTACAAAACAACTAATTTAATTATTTACTAATATATTTATTATGAGGCTTATAATTTGTGTAAATTTCTTAGGGCATTTTTTTATACAAACAAATAACGAAAAGCATGAAGACTCAGTTAATACTGCTTCATCTATGATTGAGGTAGACTAGATCACTGTCCTCATTTCTCCATCTCTTTATGAAGTGTTTGTGCAAAGATTTTCCCTACGCTACCTGCTTTGCAATTAGAAAATGACAGTACTATTGTGCTTTTAAATAAACAATTTCCGAGAGAGAAATATTGTCGGAATTTTTACTATTAAATTCCACAACACTACTAAATAGTGACAACTCTTTATAATATCGATCTCTCGATTTTCCTGGTACAGCCTAACTCTTAGGCATGCTTGTCCTGCTTCTACCAACATTTCGTTAGGAATTTCAATGCAATCCATTTCTACAAATTAATCTCAGACAAAACCGTTTCTATTAAACACCATAGTAATCGATTATGATGTTCTTCCTATCATAGCAACTGATTGTTATTTTATCTACAAATTCTCAATAATTTCTGTTCCAACAACATGCAAAATACAAATATTAATTTATTTTCTCTTAAGATATACGACTCAAATTACCATAAAACGTAGTACAATACACGATCTTATAAGAACTTGACATACTCACATGGATAACTAAACTCGCTATCGCTCTTTTAGTTTAAATTCATACTCGCATGTTAAGTTCTACATAATGGTCTTCTAACGTAAATAACTATTACGAATCAAATACACAGTAAGTCTTATGTGGACAATTCATGTAGAACTTATCTGACGTGGTCCACACCTGTGGAGTAACGGTCAGCGCGTCTGGACGCGAAACCAGGTGGTCCGAGGTTCGAATCCCGGTCGAGGCAAGTTACCTGGTTGAGGTTTTTTTCCGGGGTTTTCCCTCAACCCAACACGAGCAAATGCTGGGTAACTTTCGGTGCTGGCCCCCGGATTCATTTCACCAGCATTATCACCTACATTATTAATTGTAATTACTGTGTATAATTGTATTGTGTATTGTAATTTTATTGTTTATATTGTTTGTACCACTGCCACAGGGTGCTTGCCCACTTGCAGTGTAAATAAATACATACATTCATTTCATTCAGACGCTAAATAACCTGAGATGTTGATACAATGTCGTAAAATAACCGATTAAAATTTAAAAAAAAAAGGAACTGACATGTGATCATGTTGTAAAATGAATTTTTACCGTTTCAATCATTCTGTGTATTGTTGCGGTAGAGCGAAATAAGTCTATTTCATACTTCACACACCATTTTATTTCCAAAATATTTGCACAAGTTACTCAACACGGTTGATTCTTTAGTAGGGCGTACGGAGTCAAAATTCGTTGTTCAAATAATATATACGTACATTGGTGTGAAGTAATGTTGACACTTGGCACAGGTACTATAAAGGAACATTTGCATTTTGTTTGTTCTGTAGTTGACGTTCTATTAATGATGCAAAACGTGGCCTTCAGGACTGTTAAAAATGTATTCTAATGATGAAAATTGATACCAAGATGATCTTTCCTATAATTTAAATTATTTGTTCATTTATTTAATTTGATTTATTTTTACTGGTACTGGTAGAGTTAAAGCCAAAAGACCTTCTCTTCCACTAAACCAGTATAAAAATAGGCTATATAACATATAAATGATATCAATACAGAAAATAATGGAATAATAATAATAATAATAATAATAATAATAATAATACACCAAATTGTACCTAGATATGTTTAGTTGCATGTTATTTTAAACAGTTAAACAAGTAAATATAGTGTTAAACAATACAATTTGGATCGAAGGAATTAGTAACGTAACGAAGAAAAATTGATAGGTTTATTAAAAATAAATATTTTACAAAAGTAATATTTGATGAAAGATCATATTCTAGAGACGAAAAGCACTCTTTCTGACAATCTGTATTTGAATGTCTGACAACCCTTTACACTATGCACACTAAAATACTCTATTTTCACTATTACACTATCATAAAGAATGAAGGCTTACATGATGAAACATCATTTACACTATTGTACACAATTTACTAAATAAGTAGGCTATAGCATTACGAGATAAAATACTTTGCATTACAATACACAACACTGCATATAAGCTTAATATTGTAAATAATGTTTGATCAATGTAGGTCGTACTTACTTACTTACAAATGGCTTTTAAGAAACCCAGAGGTTCATTGCTGCCCTCACATAAGCCCGCCATCGGTCTCTATCATCATATCCCATCTCCCTCAAATCCATTTTAATATTATCCTCACATCTACGTCTTGGCCTTCCCAAAGGCCTTTTTCCCCTCCGGCCTCCCAACTAACACTCTATTTGCATTTCTGGATTCGCCCATATGTGTTACATGTCCTGTCCATCTCAAACGTCTGGATTTAATGTTCCTAATTATGGCAAGTGAAGAATCCAATGCATGCAGTTCTGCGTTATGTAACTTTCTCCATTCTTCTGTAACTTCATCCTTCTTAGCCTCAAATATTTTCCTAAGAACCTTATTCTCAAACACTCTCCATCTCTGTTCCTCTCTCAGAGTGAGAGTCAAAGATTCACAACCATAGAGAACAACCGGTAATATAACTGTTTTATAAATTCTAACTTTCAGATTTTTTGACAGCAGAATAGATGACAAAAAATTTTCTCAACCGAATAATAACACGCATTTCCCATATTTATTTTGCGTTTAATTTCCTCCCGAGTGTCGTTTGTCTACATTCTTTATTACAGTATAACTAGTAAAAATAGCTTATTCCAGTGTACACAGTTCAAATAATTTAAATTGTAAATATTAGCGTAATTGTTAAAGTAGTCCATGTTTTGTTCTGCCCCACTTCACGAAACAAGAGTAGCGTGAACCGTCAGTCAAGTACTTCGCTTGCCAGACGCACGCATATCGTTCACTTGAAAACTCCAGTAATACTTAATATTATAGCTTCCTGGGATATAGTACGATCCCAATTCTTCGTGTAATTATTAATACAGATAAGGAGGGATGTTCAAATTCGTGTAAATCCAGTTTGGTTATGAAATGAGTGGAGAATTATAATGGCACTTGTCAACACGTCTACTCTGGTTTTTAAATAATTTTACCGACTTTGCTTATTTTCTGTTATTATGTGGTACCGAAGAGTAACTGAGATGGAACAGCTGTATAAAGTACCCTAGCTGGTCCTTCTTTTTCTATGGAATATTGCAATCATGGCGCGTTTTAACTTTAAAAAGCTGTTCACAGATTTGTCATTTAAGAGTGAAATGAATTTGTCCTTTGAAGGGGTGGAAAAATTTAAATATCTTGAAGCAACAGTAACAGATATAAGTGACACTTGGGAGGAAACTATACGGTTGAGAACCTTTTGTCATCCAGTCTGCTCTAAAAAAAGCTGAAAGCAATAATTTATAAAACAGTTTTATTACCGGTTGTTCTGTATGGTTGTGAAACTTAGACTCTCACTTAGAGAGAGGACCAGAGGTTAAGTGTGTTCTAGAATAAGGTACTTAGGAAAATATTTGAGGCTAAGAGTGATGAAGTTACAAAAGAATGGAGAAAATTACACAACGCAGAACTGCAGGCATTATATTCTTCATCTTACATAATTAGGAACATTAAATCCAGACGTTTGAGATGGGCTGGACATGTAGCAAGTATGGACGAATCCAGAAATGCACATAGTGTCAGTTAGGAGGCCGAAGAGAAAAAGACCTTTAGGGAGGACGAGACGTAGATGGGTGATAATATTAAAATGGATTTGAGGGAGGTGGGATATGATGATAGGGGCTGGGTTAATCTTGCTCAGGATAGGAACCGATGGCGGGCTTATGTGAGGGCGGCAGTGAACCTCCGGATTCTCTGAAAGCCATTTGTAAGTAAGCAAGGAAGAGTTAAATGGAAAGTGCGAAAATTGAAAGCAATATTATCTACAAATCGTCGCAAAAATTGGTTACTTTAGTCAACATACATGCATTTTTTTTATATTGCGCGAAATGTAGTATCGTGTATGCATTTTGGCTCCGTCAATGTTATATTGCTAAAAGACAAACTCATATGATCACAAAAAAAATTATAATCTGCGAGTAAAATGGACACACGTTAAAAATCATAATTTTGAGCTATTAATTATTAAATAGGCTTTAAAACTATAAAAGGATCAGCATAATATTTTAATGCGTATTCAAATCCAAATAAGTTTCCTGAAATGAAGCATTGCTACTAATTACAAATCGAAGAGCGAAATACTATTTATTTAAATGGTGTTATGTAGAGGACAAATACAATAACGCATGGCATTAAATTATTCTGTAAATGTTTTAAAACCTGTTTTACTTAAGCTTTCTGTAACTAAGTGTTTATAACTTTATATTCATTTCACAAGTTTCCTCCTTTTACAGGCTTCTCGAGAAACAATTTCCTCGCCCGTTAAGTATGTGAAGTCATGCATTCACCGATCCAATAAAGATGTTTTTGTAGTACTTACATAGGTCTACTACTGCTTTAACAACTAGGCCTACACTTTTCCAATGATCTGCTTTTTTATGAGCACACAGTGCTATCTGAAAGAGTGATAAATTCTGGACTAGACAAGCGAAACATTTGCGTTGATGCTTCCTAATTATGTGCAACAATGATAATTAAATATATTCCTAACGATCGAATACACACTCTACAGTCAGTGTTAATAGACTGAATGTACAATATAGCTTATAGTTCACTGTTATTTTGTGAAACAAGGAAAAGAAATGGACACGAATGTAAAAATAGGAATTACAGGTAACTTGTAGATCCTACGAAACGTTTTCTATGTTTAATTACCCATTATACATACGAGTAATTTTATTTTTATTCATATAAGCCTATTATGGATAATCATATTTTGGAAGTAATGATGCACGGGAGAAAAGTTCTAAGCAGAAGAAAATATCATGTGATAGATGACATTAAGATATACAGAGTAAAAAGTTTAATACAATTTTGCTCGAGGAAAGAGTAATGGAACGGAGAAAAATTTTCTCCGGCGACGGGATTTGAACCCGGGTTTTCAACTCTACGTGCTGATGCTTTATCAACTAAGCCACACCGGATACCCATTCCGGCGCCGGACAGAATCGTCTCAGATTAAGTTCCAACTCTTGGGTTCCCTCTAGTGGCCGCCCTCTGCACTACGTCATAGATGTCTATGAACGTAGGACTGAAGTCCATACATGTGCTGAGGTGCACTCGTTATGAGTGACTAGTTGGCCGGGATCCGACGGAATAAGCGCCGTCTTAAATCACGAAGTGATTTACGCATATCATATAAAATAATAAATAATATATATGATATGCGTAAATCACTTCGTGATTTAAGACGCCGGAGAGAATTTTTCTCCGTTCCATTACTCTTTCATCGTATGATGACGCAGAATATCTGCATGGAAATATCATACGTACTTCGGTATATGAAACATTTCATTGCGTGTTTTGTGAAAGCCATTGATTTAATTCCAAATATGCTCAGTCAATTTAAGAGAGCGGTGTATTATGATAATAAATGATTGAAATAATTTTAGTTTTGTCCTTTAGATATGCAGAAATTTGATCCGAACAAATGTAACATTTTAAAATGCCTTTTCAGAACGAAAAGAGGACGATCGCCTGGGTCACAAGAGAATGACTATGGTCCGTCCTAGGATTTGTGGAATAGACTGCTCTGGGGAGGTATTGCTTGAACAAGGAGTGGATAATTTCTATCTGAACTCTACTGTATCTTCTACCACGAGCATCTTACCCCTTAGCGGACCCTAGCTGATACTGCCCGCAATACACTCCGGCACAGATAGACTCCGCTCCCAACTCCGCCCCCACATGCGCGGAGTTACTCCACAGATTCCTGGGACGTACCATAGTTTAGGTAATGAAATTAGTTTTGTTTCGTTGTATGTCTGATCATGCTCACTGCCTCCTTTCTGAGACTTACAAAGTATCTCTGCAACAAAACTTTTTTTTTATAAGACTGTACGTATATTCACCCATCGTTGGTATAGCGCTGGCCTTCTATGCCCAAGGTTGAGGGTTCGATCCCGGGCCAGGTCGATGGCATTTAAGTGTGCTTAAATGCGACAGGCTCATGTCAGTAGATTTACTGGCATGTAAAAGAACTCCTGCGGGACAAAATTCCGGGACATCCGGCGACGCTGATATAACCTCTGCAGTTGCGAGCGTCGTTAAATAAAACATAACATTTTAACATTTCACCCATCGTAGTAGGCTAAAAGTATACATCTCCAATCTACGTAGTTAACATACATACCTTTACCCACCGTAGTAAAGGTACGTATCTCTACTCATCGTAACTAGGATAGGCTACTTGTCATGACTCTTTATACTAAATATAAAAAATATGCACTTATCAAAAGCATAGGTAATTCTGTAGGCCAGCTTTGCTTTTCTGGGATCGAATAAGAATCGCTTGATAATTTTAATTACACGCTCTATCAAGAATAAACATAGGATTTTTAACACAAATCTCTTACTCAAAAAATCTTCCAGCTTCTGTAGTTTGAATTCATTTCTGCAGATCTCTGTGCTGGCGCTAAAGAGAGTACTTTATCAGAATGGGAATGCGCACAAACCACTAACGCACAAGGCATTGGAAAACGCCCCCTATTAGCAACGCGGAACCAGTATGGTGGACGTCCGGGTTGAAAGAACTGTTTCTTCCCGTCATTTCCAGTTCCTTTCTCTCGAGCACAACGATCGCCTCCCATCTATAAAAGGGGCGGGAGATAAGGGAAGAGGGGTTGAGATGCTGATCATTCTCCCTCTAGCCACCAGCATCCTCACTGGTCCATCGCCAGATCCCTCCCCAGTTATCTTGTATCTGTGATGATGCTCATTCCGACATTCGAAAGGTTATTTCCTCTGGTCCAGGGGTCTCCAGACTTGTCCTGGTCTGCGTTTCATCGTGTCTATCACAAGCCAATTTATAATGACAACAGTAATTTCTTTGATTCACAAGTGGGCAGCTTAACCACGTGGTCGATATCTTCAACTTCTCAGTGAAAGTAGTAAACGCAAAGTTTAATAATAATAATAATAATAATAATAATAATAATAATAATAATAATAATAATAATACCTAAATAAAAACTGTACTTCTTCAGGTAGACGTTCATTTACCGCAAAAAAATCGTTCGTTGCGTTCGGATTTTTATTATAGTATTGCTCGCTTGTTCTCATTTCCTAGCTAATCATCAAATAGTGTTGTAACTTACCGCTAGAGCGCATTATTTCATTGTAGTGTTCTGAACTGAAGCTAGAAATAAAATAGCAGTCTTACTAATAAACAGTATATAGTTTTTATACCAGACTTATCCAGAGTTGAGACAGAAAACGTTACTAATAAACCTTGAATAAGCTATGGACGTATAAACAGGCTGTAACTATACAATGGGAATTGCTTTGCAGTAGTTATATACAGAAAAACCCCTTGTTTAAGCGTTGTATATAGCGAAAAAAATGGCCGCCCCTCCAACAGCTGTTCGTATCGACTGTCATTTTATGATGATGGTTACCTTGTAACCACAGAAGAACAAACCAAAGATCATAGAATTATTAGAATAATATTGCTGTAGCTTGTACTCTTTGACCAAAATGTAGTGTGGTAATCGATTAGAGCCAGTTGTACTATCGATATTTAAAACGCCACACTACAGCGCTCTACCGGATGCAATAGAGAACCTCAGATATTCTATTACCTTTCGTAAGGAAGTAATGACGAAACTATGACGTATCTGTGTAACAGTTATACTGTTATACACGACGTATGTACTGATTATTAGTAAGGAATTTACACACGACTTATAAACGAGCTACTCATTGTATAAATATAAGACAGTTAAACGTCTGTATATAGAGTTTTTATTAGTAAGACCGTAGATCTGTAACTTAGGTTAAATAAACTATTAAGGACATACTTGGTTAATTTAGTATTTTCCCAATCTCATCCCGTAAGTTCTTTCTCCATATTACATTGCTATAATTCTCATTTCATAAATTATAAAGCTCTTCATACTGCTGGACTTAATAAAATAAGCTTCGCGTCATCCATATACCTTCAATATTACAGCGATTGGAGGCCTTGCAATTGATATATTTGCCATGACATTCTTTATTTCGATCTTTAACCGTACGGAAATCCGTTTAGAACTCTCTGGCCAGAATTCTGGACGGAATCCGGTCATGCGGACAGAGGCGATAAGGGCCAAGTGGGCCATGCTCCATTTAAAATAATTAAAAGAATAAAAATCCGAACGCGCCGTACTGATCCGTTCCGGTAAGCGAGTGTGTGTGTGTGTGTGTGTGTGTGTGTGTGTGTGTGTGTGTGTATGTGTGTGTGTGTGTGTATGTGTGTGTGAGAGAGAGAGAGTGCTAGTGTTGTGATTTTGTGTGGATATGTGTGAGAGAGAGAGAAAGACAGAGAGAGGCATACACACAAAGAGAGAGGGAGACAGAGAGAGCGACGGAGAGAAAGAAAGAGAGAGAAGAGAGAGAGAGAGAGTGCTAGTGTTGTGATTTTGTGTGTATATATGTGAGAGAGAGAGAGAAAGAGAGAGAGACATACAAACAAAGAGAGAGGGAGACAGAGAGAGCGACGGAGAGAAAGAAATAGAGAGAAGAGAGAGAGAGAGAGTGTGCTAGTGTTGTGATTTTGTGTGTATATATGTGAGAGAGAGAAAGAGAGAGAGACATACAAACAAAGAGAGAGGGAGACAGAGAGAGCGACGGAGAGAAAGAAAGAGAGAGAAGAGAGAGTGTGTGTGTGTGTGTGCGTGAGTGAGAGAAAGAGTGTCCGTATATGTGAGTGTGTGAGGGATTATGAGTGAGTGAGTGAGTGAGTGAGTGTCCGAGTGTTTGTGATATTGTGTTTATATACGTACTGTGTGCGAGAGAGACAGACAGACAGACAGAGACAAAGATAGACAGAGACACAGAGAGAAGTATGCAGAGTAGGTTCTACCACAGTCTAGTATATACAGTCACGAAGCACAGTACGTAGTAAATATGCATCCATAGATAGTTGCTAACCACTAGGATCGTTACTATCGCCTCATTACAGACAATGCGAAATAATACCTGCACAGTCTACTGTTTCTATAATCTTTTCGCTGTAAGAAAAATCCTAATGTAAACAATAGCACGTGACTGAAATGAGGCTTCATTGGCCGCTGTTTGGCGCCATAGATTCTCAGTACACGTTTCCTCCTACTGTTGTACATTCTGTTTAATGTTAAACATTTCCGTTACTCATCAAGTAGGCCTAACCTCACTACTATGCATTCGTTTGCTTAGAAAACATTAACTTTATAATTACTGCAATTAAATTATTTTTAAGTCTTATGTCTTCACAATGGACAGTTGAGGATGCAGAAGTCATACTTCAGTATCACGTGCTTACTTGAACAACTACGAGCTCAAGACGCCAGCTTGTTATAAGAACAGACTACCTCGGTATTACTGTTGGTATTCATCCGCGTTCATAGTACATAACAAAATATAAAAGTAGCTTTTCTTTTACATAGCGTTTTACACATGAGTCAAGTTAAATGTTTCATCGTATTTAACAACTAGAATTCAATTTTTTATTTTCAAATAATACAAGATTGTGGTTTCCAAATACGAACTATATTTTCCTGCGTAATGCGAGTGTTTCGACTGGGAGCCAATCACGGGTATGACAGCAACGTGCTTATGTTTACATTAGGATTTTTCTTACAGCGAAAACAGTATAGTACCCTCATAAACTCAAGCTTCGTGACTGTATATATTAGACTGTGGTTCTACCTTCATAGTTGTAGAAACAAACGTTATATTATAGGCCTACTTTTCGACTGCCGTGAGTAGGCCTTATTTTCTTCCTCCAAATTAGTCCAGTTCTCCTACGCATTCGTAATTCTCTGCAGCTTTATGTTCTTGGACACACATACAGGCCTACTTTCGAAGTGAAAAAAACATAAAGGCAGGAATCCCTACTCCAATAGTAGTTGATTAAACATTAACATAATAAATGCGACCTGCATGGGTTAATGTGCCCCCATTTTGCAGTCCAATTACTTCGTGCTTAACAGTCCTGCAAGCCATCTCCGTTTCAAACCTTACGCTTTGATTTATGCATTAGTGGAATTTGCACATCCAACATTGATTTCATCTGCCATTTGTCTCCAGTTATATTGTAATCGCCGCTGACCGCTCCGAACTAAGTGCAACTACAGTACACCGCAAATAATTACAGAAACAAATAGACTCTAGGAAATGCACTGGGCGAGCTATTGTGTCCCACGGGGGCTGCGGTTTACAGCAAGAGAGCAATTTCGGTGAACTGCCACTAGGGGGCACCAGGATGCCAGGCAGTTCAGAACAAAGGAATCGGG
The DNA here is from genome assembly GCF_040183065.1 of Periplaneta americana. Taxonomy (NCBI): domain Eukaryota; kingdom Metazoa; phylum Arthropoda; class Insecta; order Blattodea; family Blattidae; genus Periplaneta; species Periplaneta americana. The sequence continues at coordinate 56,185,668 of NC_091120.1, forward strand.
TAGTGCACGCATACGTCGTATAAATTACGTGGGGAGACAGACAGACGAAATTCTCATTTCGCTAATATACCAGAAACTAACACAGACTTAAATCCCAACTACAGTCTTCATCATAGACGACGAAAGTGTTAGGGACTGAATGTCTAGAATTTCTCCCGTTTCCGATAACACCACTCAGTCTGAAGGAAATTATATTTCGGAATATGTATGGTAAGACTTTCCTGTGTTAAATTTCAACGTACCTCGTTTACATGTTTCGACCTATTTATTGGTCATCTTCAGAACTGGTCGTTGGTCTTGGCGCCACTTGTTCTGTTTCCTGTGAGGGTGTGTTCCTGTGGTACAGTGTAGAGTCAAAGAGTGTGTGTGTTTTGAAGTTGAGTTGTGTGTTGAGAATTTCGTTGGGGTGTGTTTTTGTGTGTCTGTATATTTCATATTGTTCTAGTGTGTTTAGTTTCTGCCTTTTTGGTTGGATGTGTAGTATTTCCATGTCTGTGTTGATGTCTCTGTGGGTGTGGTTAGCATTAGTGATGTGTTCTGCATATATCTATAAAGGAAATAAATAAACCCCAAATATATGGACATGAAAATTAAATATGAATATAATACAGCTTCAAATATCCGGGATATAGGTAGGCCTACTATAAGCAGTAACATGAGGTGCTGTCAAGAAGTCAAAAGGAGAATAGCAATGGCAAAGGAAGCTTTCAATAAAAAAGGAACATCTTCTGCGGATCTCTGGAAAGAGAACTAAGGAAAGATTAGTGAAGTGCTTTGTGTGGAGCGTAGCATTGTTTGGAGCAGAAACATGGACATTACGACGAAGCGAAGAGAAGCGATTAAAAGCACTTCAAATGTGGATATGGAAAAGGATGGAGCGTGTGAAATGAAGAGACAGAATAAGAAACGAAGCTGTGTTGGAAATGAGTGAAGACAGAATAATGTTGAAACTGATCAGGAAGAGGAAAAGGAATTGGTTGGGTCACTGGCTGAGAAGAAACTGCCTACTGAAGGATGCACTGAAAAGAATGAAGAACGGGAGAAACGTTTGGGGCAGAAGATAGGACTATGAATTTAACAGACGACATTAAGATATATGGTTCATATGCGGTATGTATGTGCTTTGATCTTGGTGGAGTGGAAGAGAAGGCCTGATTATTATTATTATTATTATTATTATTATTATTATTATTATTATTATTATTATTATTATTGAAATTTTACTTGAACCAAGTAAAGGGATAGGTTTGGAAGTAAACCCCCAAAAGACGAAGTATATGATTATGTCTCGTGACCAGAATATTCTACGAAATGGAAAAATAAGAATTGGAGATTTATCTTTCGAAGAGATAGAAAAATTCAAATCTCTTGGCGTAACATTAACAAATATAAATGACACTCGGGAGAAAATTAAACGCAGAATAAATATGGGAAATGCGTGTTATTATTCGTTTGAGAAGCTTTTGTCATCTAGTCTTCTGTCAAAAAATCTGAAAGTTACAATTTATAAAACAGTTATAGGCCTACTACCGGTTGTTCTGTATGGTTGTGAAACTTGGACTCTTACTTTCAGAGAGAAACAGAGATTAGGATTGTTTGAGAATAAGGTTCTTAGGAAAATATCTGGGGGTAAAAGGGATGAAGTTACAGGAGAATGGGAAAGTTACACAACGCAGAACTGCATGCATTGTATTCTTCACCTGACATACAGTAATTAGGAACATTAAATCTAGACGTTTGAGATGGTCAGGGCATGTAGCACATATAGGCGAATCCAGAAATACTTATAGAGTGTTAGTTGGGAGGCCGGAGGGAAAAAGGCCTTTGGGGAGGGGAGACGTAGGTGGGAGGATAATATTAAAATGGATTTGAGAGAGGTGGAATATGATGATAGAGGCTGGATTAATCTTGCACAGGATAGGGACCGATGGCGGGCTTATGTGAGGGAGGCAATGAACCTGCGGGTTCCTTAATACCCATTTGTAAATAAGTAAATTATTATTATTATTATTATTATTATTATTATTATTATTATTTTAAGACGATTATAATTATTGTTATTATTATTATTATGATTATTATTATTATTATTATTATTATTATTATTATTAGGAAAGCAGAAAATAGGAAATATTGGAGAACGCTGGATTTGCCCTTGGGCAGAACATTCTGAATGAATGAATGAATGAATGAATGAATGAATGAATGAATGAATGAATAGCTATGCTCCTCTAATTAAGATTCTGGCTAATATGTACATCTATTATCAGTCAAGTGAAATGTAGCCTACTGGAATGTTTTAGAGATTACATCAACAACATAGTCTAGAATCTTTTACCTGTTCCTTCAAGAAATATATTTTTTCTTCATCGTTACCTCCAATATTACTATGTTATTGGTGTTAATCTTTAGAATATTTCTATAAGAGAGTCATGCAGATATTTAATTAATTGTATATTTTATTATGTAAATTGTTTATGGTTGTAAAAAATTATGCAAATTTGATATTATTTTACAGGTAATTATTAGCTATTTTAATATTCTGAATAGTGTTTTATAAATTGTAATGTACACTACCGGTCAAAAGTTTTCGATCAGCTATGGAAACAACTATATTGTACTTCATTTCAATGACAAACACATCGGAAAAACTAAATAGACCAACAAAATAAATATTTTCTCTCTCTAGCATCATGATATAAAAGAATATTCAAAACGAAATCCCTGTTTTAACCACAAATCCATAGTTGTGATAGGTGACCGAAAACTTTTGACCGGTAGTGTATGTATATTAACCATGAAAGCTTTGTTCATTTAGCTTTTATAGTAGCTGAGATATAAAAAAAAATTAATTTTACTAAATTTTGTGAAGCACAGATTTGGATGAATATTTTGAATAAGCAATCCTCTTATCACAGTGATTATCGTGAAGGATGTACAAAAATCGTAAAATATAATTTCGCCTGAATGGTCACCCCTGATTTCGGATCCTCCTATATCCTTGTTCCCTTGTCGGGAAAGGGGAGGGATTGCATCCCTTACACAATTTCCTCTATCACAAACCTCTCCCCTTCGTTGCGATGCCCGCCCCTCTGAGCATTCACACGCAAACCGACTCTTCTTCTTGCTGTAGAACCAACCCTGTCTGCTGCCTCGCATTCCCCAACCCTCACACGAGGGAAGAGTGAAGAAATTCCTCCCCTCTCCACCCCTCTCGTCTGGACCACCACGCCAGCTGCATCTACATACGCAGAGGGTTTTAAAGGCTTTATCATAAATCTCATTACCGTCAATAATAACAACTTTTAATTGTATTTGTGCATCTCGAATATTTTATATTAGTAATGTGTGAAGCGCTCGAGACGTCCCCCGATTCAGAGATATGATAAAGTGATGTTGTACGAAGGCATTAGCAACACTAAGTAGCAGCTATTACCGTTTCCACGTCGAACGAATGAAACGAGTGAAGATCTAAACAGACATCTTCACATTCAGAGTCTGCATGTAAGCATGTAAATTAAATTAAATAAAGTTGCCTCTGATAAACTAAAAATCACTCACAACATCAAGAACTGCTGTATTTAGTTACTTAATTGACTATTTTACGAAGCTTTATTTATTGCTATGGTTTATAGCGTCTGGGCGAGATGAAGGTGATAATAATAATAACGAAATGAGTCCGAAATTTACCCAGCATTTGCTCTTAATGGGTTGAGGGAAAATCCTGGAAAAACTTCAACCAGATAACTTGTCCCACTCAGGATTTGAACCCGCGCCCGCTAGTTTCACGTTCAGACATGCTAACCGTTACTCCACAGCGGTGGACTGTGTTTAGTTAAGCTATAATGAGGTATGCAACAGCCTCCTGAATCCTGTGAGTATAGTATACTATACTTCATACGTGATAGTGACACAAAATGTATGTGCAGAGACCCAATGTATAGTATAATATACTTGCATTTGTGACCTAACTGTAACCTGCAGAAATTTTTCAACATTTTTCCTCATGTCAGTGACTTTTTTTAAATGTAGAATTATATTGAACTTTAAAAACACAACAACAAATATCTCAGGACTCAGGAGGAAATTAGATTTAAATTTTTACACATAAAAGGAAAGTTTATTTAGAAGTTTACAAGAGCAGTGGTATTCAATCTTCTTTGTTGGCGTAGGCCTACCCAAAATACATTTTTTTTTACCTTCGAATCCTCAAACTACATTGATATTATACAGTGCGATCGAAAAGTTCCTCCGCAGTTCTATTAGTTCTAGTAACCCTAGAATATAATCCTGTAGAAAGTTGGCACGCACCCATTCATTTTGGTTTGGCAACCTCACACCTCCAGTACATCATATGCTTAGCGGCCAGTGCTGCCACTTGAATTCTGTACCAAATACACTTGAATTCTCTGCCTAGTGGATTTGTCGGCTACACAAGCACTCGATCACACTGTATATCATAACAAAAGACTATGGTTCATGTTGTTTGCAAAATAAGTTATTATTATCATTATCACTATCATTATTATTACAAATTGCCTACTGAAGGAAACACTGGAAGGATTGGTGTACGGGAGAAGATTTCGGGGCAGAAGAAGATGTCAGATGATAGACGACATTAAGATATATTTATCATATGTGGAGAATAAGAGGAAGGCAGAAAATAGGAAAGGTTGGAGAATGCTGGGTTTGCAGTGAAATACTTGCCCATGGCAGAACACGTATGTATGTATGTATGTATGTATGTATGTATGTATGTATGTATGTATGTATGTATGTATGTATGTATTCCTTTTTTGAGCAGCATGTTCCATTACAAATGGAAAGTAATACTACAATGTATGTATGTATGTATGTATGTATGTATGTATGTATGTATGTATGTATGTATGTATGTATGTATGTATGTATGTATGTATGTAAAAAAAAAGGTAAAGGTATCCCCGTTATATGCCATGAAGGCACTTGGGGGGCATGGAGGTAGAGCCCCATGCTTTCCATGACCTCGGCTCTAGAATGTGGTGGTGTGGTCGGCACCACGCTCTGACCGCCTTTTACCCCCGGGAAAGACCCGGTACTCAATTTTATAGGAGGCTGAGTGAACCTCGGGGCCGTTCTGAAAGTTTGGCAACGAGAAAAAATCCTGTCACCACTTGGGATCGAATCCCGGACCTTCCAGTCCGTAGCCAGCTGCTCTACTAAACGAGCTACCCGGCCATGTATGTATGTATGTATGTATGTATGTATGTATGTATGTATGTATGTATGTATGTATGTATGTATGTATGTATGTATGTATGTAATTTAATTATGGTTTATTTAACGAGGCTCGCAACTGCAGAGGTTATATCAGCGTCGCCGGTGTGCCTGAACTTTGTCCCGGAGGAGTTCTTTTACATGCCAGTAAACCTACTGACATGAGCCTAAACACACTTAAATGCCATCGACCTGGGCCGAAATCAAACCCGCAACCTCGAGCATAGAAGGCCAGCGCTATACCGACTAGCTACCAAGGCCGACTGTATGTATGTATGTATGTATGTATGCATGTATTATTATTATTATTATTATTATTATTATTATTATTATTATTATTATTATTAAAATTACTATTAATGTTATTATTATTATTATATTATTATTATTATTATTATTATTATTATTATTATTATTATTATTATTATTATTATTATTAATGTATGCGAGAAAATACATATTTCGGTTTACTACATCAAATAACTCTTTCTCTTTTTTTTACACATAAATTGAAATATCCCTTCTGTCTTGTTAGTAATTCTATGTACAGCAATGTCCCATAGACTATTGAACATTATTTTACTTTTCATAATTAGACCTAGAATCTACGAGTTAGTGCAATAAGGATGATGTACAGTTACAGAAAAAAGGGCCTGTCTGAATTCCCTCCCCTCCAAGTTCCAGATTCAACGCACTGCGCATGCTTCATGCTCCAAAACAGTAGTACGCACGAGATCGCTTTGGCAGTTATTGAAATTCATTTTACGTCGAGTGTTGTCGTAACCCGAAAGGCATTTGAAAAGATGCGATAAAAATTGATCTAACCTATTCTTAAAAGTAGATGACTATTTTAAATCGTACAGTAAAATAGAATGATGGTAAACAAAATTAACCTGCATAATTAATTAAAAGAAATCTTTCCTCAACAATATCCGAACCCTGAACTTTATAGTCTGCGAGCAAGCACGTTAGCACAGAGCTATCAAAACGCTTGCAATGAATTGTAGTAATCGAGGTTGTCATATGTGTATCATGTTCGTTCAATTAGTCTTAGGTATTAATTTGATCTTATTTTCAGATTAATTTCGTACTTTTCCATTGTTTGTGAAATGCCTTTATGTAATAGTATTCAATTAATACTGGGTTGAAAATCGTTGTGGTGTGAATCATTTTCTGTCAGCAGCTTCAAGAGTCGACTCGGGCCATTCTTTGTCTCTGGAACTGTACATTAAACATAGCCTAATTTTGTTTACTAAAAGGTGTTCCTTTAAACAATATTGAAGGGAAATTTACTCGAAATCGGTTCTAATGATTTTGATGTGTAACATCTATATTATATCTACATTAAATAGTAAAAACGAAAAGATTTGATGCAACGGAAATAACACTGGTCGGCATGGAGATGCTTACGTCATATCTGATAAACGCTACAAAGTTATCGAGTCTATTCCTGTACACAAGATAAGTCCGAATTATACAGGGTGTAAACCATATACACTGCCAAAATTATACAGACTGCACATCTCGATCTATTAAACATGGTGTGTAGTCAAATTTTGTTTTTCTTCTATTTTTGTTTTTAATTCCTAAAAATCATGTTTTTAGGATTGATAGTCTAGTAGTCTAATATTTACTATTCGAGTAAATGTGAACGTCATTACCAACGACTTCCGTCCAACACACGCTAACACCACCACAATAGAGAGAGACAACTAAGTACTGTATCCTGATTTGTAAACAACGATATCAACACAGTTGTAATGTACGTGGCAGACCGAAGTAAATAATGACGATCTACTATCGTTTCCAAGAACATTAGACACAGATAACATTCTTCTAGGGAAACCACAAATATTGAAGAAAAGTGTTATTAGACTTTTTTGTTCATTAATTATCTATCATTAGTATTTTTTTTTTACAGTTTTAACATATACCCTGTATGTATGTATAATATACAGAATGTTTCAAAAGTAGAGGGCATAATTTCACGTATGTATTCCCCATATGTAGACAATATAAAAAGTTCATTACAAATGTGTCCAAAAATGCTTGGTTTTCGAGTTATGGCCTTCAAAACAGTAATAGGCTATTCATCGGAACGTTTTTCTTCCCGCAGGTAGATGCCGTGACAGAAGATATTAACAGAGGAGACACCGACAGTTAATTCCGAGGCTAAGGGTACACTGAGTGTTGTGTCTGGCGTTGTACTGTGCGACATGTACTGAAATCAGGAGCTGGCAGAAGTGCACTTCATGTAAGATAAGGCGGACGGCAATGCTGCGCTGGCTCGTCGTTTGTACCAGGAGAGGTATCCTGATCGATGGATAGGTAGAGGTGGTCCAATTGCTTGGCCTCCACGCTCACCTGATTTGAACCCTATCGATTTCTACTTGTGGGGCCATTTAAAATCATTGGTGTAGGCCTATTCGTCTCCGGTGCCTGACATGGAACCCCTTCGGAATCGAATTGTGGCAGGTTGTGAGAAAATACGCAATACTCATAGAATTTGGGATCGTGTTCGTAGGGCCATTATACATCGATGTGAGGCTTGTATTCAAGCAGGAGGTGGACGTTTTGAACATTTGCTGTAAAGGCAACTACCTGCGGGAAGAAAAACGTTCCGGTGAATATCACTGTTTTGAAGGCCATAATTCGGAAAACAAGCATTTCCTGACACATGTTGTAATTAACTTTTTGTATTGTCTACATATGGGGAATACATACCTGAAATTATGTCCTCTACTTTTTAGACACCCTGTATTTAATCTACTTGGAAGAGCTTATTAGAATTCATGCGGAAGTTCGCAGTATATTAAAAAAATTAAGTTGTTCAGTTGTGCTTTGACATACTTACTTATTTACTTACTTACTGGCTTTTAAAGAACTCGGAGGTTCATTGCCGCCCTCACATAAGGCCGCCATAGGTCCCTATCCTGAGCAAGATCAATCCAGTCTCAATCATCATATCCCACTTCCCTCAAATCCATTTTAATATTATCTTCCCATCTACGTCTCGGCTTCCCCAAAGGTCTTTTTTCCCTCCGGCCTCCCAACTAACACTCTATATGCATTTCTGAATTCGCCCATACGTGCTATATGCCCTGCCCATCTCAAACATCTGGATTAAATGTTCCTAATTATGTCAGGTGAAGAATACAATGCGTCCATGTGCTTGGACGTGGAAGCGAAAAAGATTCATGTACAATAGTCCACATACAGAAAGTACAGAAAGTTAACACAAGGTTGGCATTGCTCACATGCATTTGGATAAATAACAATAATAATATTTGCGGGATATTTTTGTGATTATAAACATTACACTATTTAATAGTTAATTGTCTTTCGCTCAGAAACAACAAGTTATTTACTGGATCTCTTAATAGTCCACTCTGTTTTGGTGCATCGTTTTTGTTGTTGGAGAATTGAATGTTATTCGTATTCCATTTCGTTCATTTCATTACCCTAATTCCTGTATAGATGTTACATGCAATCATGGGAATTTTCTCAAATTCTGTCACATTTTTGTTTATTATTCAAAGTTTCTCAAACAAATACTTAAGAGTATCATAATTAATACAGTCTAAAGCGAGGCAATCGGCATACATAGTAAGCAATCTATAGGAAACGCCATCATGATCAACAACTCTGGTGAGGTAGGGTTAGATACAGCGCGCGCATCCACCCTTCCAACCAACATTCGATATTTCCAACACGATATGCTCGTGGCTATATGCGGGAGGGATGAAACAGAACATCAAGGGGATGAAAATTGCGGGGGAGGAAGAGAAGTTTGTGGGGGATTAAAAATAATGTGCGTGTGTATATATACAGGCTTGAAAGCCTAGAAACATGACAAAGGGGAGAGAAAGCTGCGAAGAAAATGGCGACTAAGTCTACGGTGCAGTTTGTGATCAAATACGCCTCTCATTCGTTCAGAAAGTACTGGAATTCTGAGAAGATCCGGTAATGCATTAGGCTTTTGCTGCTTGCAGACTTGACGTGGATTTTCTCTTCTTGTTGTTCTTAGTATTATATTACAGATCAAAAATGAAATTTTAAATCACACATTATTTTACAAAACAGTTTAACCATCGTTTGTCGCAAATAGGTTTTTATCGTTAATTAAAACCGTGTATTTAAATTTGTGACCTATGTAGTAGACTAACGCTAAAGTTCAACTGATAGACGATCACTTACAGATCTAATAAATCCAGTTGTCCGTTTGAATTCCAAAAGATCAAAGGCAGACAGTCCCATAGGAATTCTATGTTTAAGTGTCTGTTGTCTTTTAATGTTACGAAGACGTGGATAACGACAGCAATAATGACGACAGCTACAAAGACCACATTAACGTCAGAGACGGGAACAATAATAGCAACGATAACAACTACTACGATAACGATAATAACAATTGCTACCATAACGATAACAACGAATGTAGTAACTATAGCGACAACGATAACAATAACGACTACGATAAGATACGAATGATGATAAAGACTACCATAACGTACGAACGACGATAACTACGATAACTGTAACAACGATTACGATTAAGGTGACAACAATAACGACTACGATAATAACAATAACGATAATAACTATAACAACGACTATGTAACGATAACAACGACTACGATAGAGGTAACGACACGATTACAATTATGAAAACGATAACAGCAACAACAGTGACGAAAATAACTACGACAACGACTGCGGTAACAATAATGACTACAATAACGATAACAGCGACAATAACGACTGCAATAACATAACGCTAACAGCGATGACAATAATAATTATGATAACTATAACAATGACGAAGATAACAACGACTATGATGACGACAATAGCGACGACGATAACCACGACTGTGATAAAGATATCAGCGACAACGATAACAACGACCATGATAACGATACCACCGACCACGATAAAGATAACAGCGATGGTAATAACATCGACTAAGATAAAGATAACAGCGGCGACGATAATGACTGTGATAACGATAACAGCGGTGACGATAACGACTATGATAATACGATAATATTAACAGTGACGACGATACCAATGACTATGATAAAGATAACAGCGACGACGATAACAGGGATGAAGATAACGACTATGATAACGATAACAGCGACGACCATACCAAGGACTACTATAAAGATAACGACTGCGATAACAATGATATCGACAACGATAAAGATAACAGCATCGACGATTTCAACGACTATGATAAAGGTAACAGCGCTGACGATAACGACGCGATAATGATGACATCGACGACTATAACGAAAACAGTGTCGACGATAACTACAAAGATAAAGATAACAGCGACGACGATAACGACTATGATAAAGATATCAGCGACGACAACGATAAAATGCGACCATGATAACGATACAACCGACTAAGATAAAGATAACAGCGATGGTAATAACATCATCGACTAAGATAAGATAACAGCGGCTACTATAACAACGACTACGATAAAGGTAATAACGACGACGATAACGACTGTGATAACGATAACAGCGGTGACGATAACAACGACTACGATAATGTTAACAGCGACGACGATACCAATGACTATGATAAACAGCGACGACGATAACAGGGATGACGATAACGACTATGATAACGATAACAGCGACGACCATATCAAGGACTACTATAAAGATAACAACTACTGCGATAACGATGATATCGACAACGATAAAGATAACAGCATCGACGATTTCAACGACTATGATAAAAGTAACAGCGCCGACGATAACGACGCGATAACGATGACATCGACGACTATAACGATAACAGTGTCGACGATAACTACAAAGATAAAGATAACAGAGACGACGATAACGACTGCGATAACGATGACATCGACGACTATAACGATAACAGTGTCGACGATAACAATACAAAGACAAAGATAACAGAGACGACGATAACGACTGCGATAACGATGACATCGACGACTGTAACGATAACAGTGTCGACGATAACTACAAAGATAAAGATAACAGCGACGACGGTAACGACTGCGATAACGATGACAATGATAACAGTGTCGACGATAACAATGACTGCAATGAACGATAGAGAGACAACGATAAGAACTACGATGACAACGACAATAACAGCGACGATAACAACGACGACAACTATAACGACACCTACGATAGACCTAAGAACAACTACGATACGATAATAACGATTACGATAACAATAACAACGATTGCAATAATGATAACAATGATTACGATAACGATAACGACTATGAAACGACAACGATAGCTACGATAACGATAATGAAGATAAAGACGACGACAATGATAGCCGTCTCTTACGACAACGACAATAACGACAAGAACTATAACGACGATGACGACTGTAGTAGTCATGAGTGATGGATATTTTATTATACGTGTACAGCCGTAGTCGTAAAAGCAATTCTGGGATGAGTCGAAGTCCACGGTGTACCGGCTTCACAGGACGCGGCCCTCATCCAAACATGCATAGGTCCTGTTTCATTAATTAATTAATTAATAATAATTACAGCTACTACGATAACAGCAACTATGATAACATTAACTTGGTTCTCAGATGCTACTTTAATTAGCAATCTGGAAAGATTATAAAATTGTCAAACATATCAACGAACGGTTTGAGGATTCCACAACGAGTCAAGCACTGCGAAAAGTTGTTTTAATTTTAAATTGTAGCCTTTACTGCTACACATCCGGTGGATCCGGATTCAGTTTTTGACATGAATGAGAACGTTCACACTACTTCACTTTCAGTATGTATGTCCTCCATCCTATCCCTTATGTTCAATCTAAATCCCCTCAAGAGAAAGAAAGGACGGAACGAGACAAACAGGCGATCCTTTTTAGTAGAAAAAATGTTATGATGATAATTCGATTCTATGACGATTCTGTGAACTTCATACTTTAGTTAGCATTCGTTTCTCCTTTTTTGTTACGGCATTTAATTCGATCCATTTTTCATTTAGAAGTAGTCAATTGTTTTCATAAGTACGCTATAAAAACCCTTTTGTAACAACCCTTGCAAACTGATTAATTATCTCAACTGTAAATAATTAGTTCGCTATAATGATTTTGTTACTTTCATTCTGAAAAGTCAACACGCATAATTAAACATTTTCATCCAGATAAAGAATTACCAGTGATGCAAACAAATCTTTAAATATGGAATATGTTAGGCTACACTTAATGTGCGGTTGAAAATGTATGTTCTACAAAAATAAAAATATCTTTGTGAACAGTTAATTGAATTCAAAGCTAGCAGCAATTTTTATCAGATATTAATATTTATCTTAAAGAGTGATTACAAGATTTTATTTGTATGACCCGCATCTTGAAGTAGGTCTATAGTGAAAATGCCTGAAAGTTGTAGAAATTTCCTTTCGAAAATACCGTAAGATGGGGAAATATCGGACGGATTTACAATATTTTTAAATATCCTGAAACGATTATAATGATTTTAGTAAAACTCGATGTACTTATTGTTTCTACTATCCCTTAGGAATAATAATAGCATAAAATAAAATAATTAAATAGTTTCATGGAAACAGGATTAATAATTAAATGCTGTCCGATGTTACCTCATATGTTGAGGTAATTTCGGACACTCGGTTGATTTTCAGTACTGTCTGAATTTAAACCCTTCTGGGGTTATTTCGGACACGTATTTTTTTTAATGCAAGTCTGAAAATATTTTATTGTGAATTTTTAATATTGTAGATTGTTTCAAATAGCTTGTTTACCTACTCGAAAACATCACAGTTATAATTCATGACTAAACTACAAATTGAAACAAGGAAAATAAACTTCTGAGAAAAATTATGTTCCTACAAGATATTATTATTATTATTATTATTATTATTATTATTATTATTATTATTATTATTATTATTGAATATAAATTTCCCCCTCTCTTCTGAAGGAACCGGCAAAACTTTCACTATCTGATGTTTTTCAACACTGTCATCATCAGGAACGTCCGGGAAAATGAAGACAGAATGGGAATCCCCAATGTGCAGCTCTTAATATTCCATGAATAAGCATATCTTCTTCCGCTTTGTCTAAAACAGATGGTCTTCCAATAGAACCAGGGTTTGTATCATTAATTTTATTCTCTAGTGTTGACCGCGGTACACCGAACTGGTCCGAAGCCTTTCTGTAGGAGAGTTTTCCCGATTTAATTGCGGAGACTGCTTTCTCAAGATTTTTCGGATCATAATTGCATCGCGGAACGACGCCAAGCTTCCGTTTGTACGTTCGCGGCATTGTCCGAATTAACCCCACTGCATGCAGTTATCTGTAAATAATTTAATAATTTTCAATTCGTATGACATAGGAAGAAAATTGAACATTTCATTTCATTCTAATACTACAAACATATGTATCACATGAAAATAATAATCACATGCTTATTCTTCAATGCTGAGTGGATGAAAGTTTCCGTAATAAAACAATATCCAGTAATTAACACCTATTTTCAACAGCTTCACACGACACATTGGCAGTTACAATTCACCAATGAGTCTTTAAAAATGTGCAGAAATATACAAGCTGTACGAACATAGTAAAAAGCGCGGAAAAGTCGCTAAGAACTGGTGTTACCAACATAAAATATGATAAATTGAATTACCGTCTGATGTTACCCCTGCGTCCGAAAGATCCCCAATTTACGGTACCTAAAAACTACACGATAAATACACCATAATTCCATTCTGTAAAGTAAATAATTCTGTGAGGCTACACTCCTGCAGTATTTCAGCCTAAAGTCGACAGCTGTGGAGTAAGTTAGCACGTCTGACTGTGGACGAGCAGGCCCGGGTTCAAATCCTGGTTGGGACAAGTTAACTAGTTGAGGTTTTTACCGAGGTTTTTCCAAAACCAATTGAAGCAGAATTGTTCGGCGTTGGGCCTCAGACTCACTTCACAATCATAATTACATTTCCCCCTCTTTCATCAGCTCCGTTTCTTCCCTATATTTCTTGAATATAGAGTAGGTTGCGTGCCGCCAACGAACTTTGACCATGTGCTATGTACCGTGGGCTCTCCCCTGGACTCATGGTAACTCTTGGTACCAGGGTTGAGGCATGCGCATAAAAAGGTAAAAGGATTCTGTAGGCTGTAAGAGAGTTCGGGGGCGGTCACAGGGAAATCTGTAGCGCCTGGGAGGCCTTATGGTACGCATACCATTCTATTTTGGGTAATACAAGCCAAGCGATATATGTGCGAGGGCAGTGACACTTCCCTCACGGCAGACTAAAACCTGGTTCAGACGGTGCTAGTTTCTGTGATGGATTTCAAGGTGGCTGCGCTGATGACTGCCCAGCGTGCTCACTTGCTGTCTCCCGTGTTGCGGCGGTATTTTAGTCTTTTAGAGGAATCTGTCCCTTAATCGATAGTCCGCGTTGAACCTTAGCAAGATTAATATATGTATACCGCCGTATTTTTTTATTTTAGGCTTTCTTTCCTTTCTTTTATATTTATTTGAGTTCGTGGTACAATACCACGTTTTCGTTATGATAAGTTAATATATTTGGCTTGAAAGAGATTTTCCTACGGTGATGGTAGTTGTTCACACGAAGCTGGCTCTTTTCACAGTTCAAATTGGAAAATCATCTGCTCTTTCATCTGTTGCCAAAACTCATGGTCAAAAAGAAACTAAACCGTGAGTGGAAAACAACTAAAGTCCTACATTAACAGTAGTAAATGTC
This sequence comes from Periplaneta americana, assembly GCF_040183065.1. Classification (NCBI taxonomy): domain Eukaryota; kingdom Metazoa; phylum Arthropoda; class Insecta; order Blattodea; family Blattidae; genus Periplaneta; species Periplaneta americana. The sequence continues at coordinate 56,200,681 of NC_091120.1, forward strand.
GTAATAAAATAATTAAGCCATAAGTGCAAAGCAGCTAAAGTCCGATATTTAATTGTTTCTTAGAAACTAAAGAATATAGAAAAAAACAGCTTTAGTTGGAAAACAACGAACATGGCGACATGGTTTCAGTGGTGATATTATATGATCATCTTTTGTTTCCAGCCTGCAAACCACCACGAAAAATAGCAAGGAATCTACCCCCGAAATCCAGCAAGCTAGCCATCCAAGGAGTCACCAGAGCGCATTACTTCCAGAAAGTGAGTACACAGGCTACCCATCCGCGCAGTCACCTTGGAATCCATCACAGAAACACACACCGTCTGGATCGGGCTTAACAGAGCTCAGTCCAAAGCCAAGATGCTACTAATGAGAAACGTTATTCCTATTCCTTACAATTGTTTGTAATGTGTAAACAAAAATAATGCATCTCTATCTTAAGCAAGTGGCAATAAAACACAACTAGAGACAAGACAGGTATTACTCGGTTGAGAAGCTTTTGTCATCCAGTCTGATCTCAAATAATCTGAAAGTTAGAATTTATAAAACAGTTATATTACCGGTTGTTCCGTATGGTTGTGAAACTTGGACTCTCACTTTGAGAAACGAACAGAGGCTAATGCCCGCGTGCATCAACGTCGATTAGTGTAATCACCGGTTAAAATTGCTACCTAATCCCTGGTTAAGCATTTTTACGGTGCATCATCCTCGGTTAGGACTTAATAGGAGGTTAACTACGGTAATCTATAATTGAAGGGCTCAGAGCCAAGGGTGACTAACCCAAATTACAAAATGAGTAAGTAAGAGTTGATATTAAGAGGATCCTGACAAAAATGATTGGTTTTACAATTTATTTTAATTGGTCTACATTGAATAAACACAAAAAAATATCATGAATCTGTAACAACAATGTATAGTTTTGAAAAAAGGCTTAACAATGAACAATACAAAATTGTGGGTTGGTTGCCTTATGAGAAATTAGGTGACAGAAATTTCAGAATTTAGTGTCATTTCTGCTGCAACAAATGGATCACTTAAAATAGAATCAGTCTTATTTATCCTACGGATCGGCTGCTTATATTACGATTCTATGCAACTGATATTTTCTGTGTTTTAAGAGGGAACACTCGAACATCTCTTTCTCTACGTCACTGGCTGAAAGAAGAGAAGTTATGGATGGATCATAGGATAATGCACAGTTCCCTGGTATGAGTAGGATCCTGGATCGTACACATATTCCTACTAATCTTCTTCATCCTCTTCCTTTATGGATATTCCATCTTTTTCATATATAATATATTTAAATACATTAATTAAGTCTATCAATACTTTAAATTCACTTAGGATATAATCATATTTGTACATAATTCTACATTTTGTACGATTTTAACCTAACAGCACTGAAAAACAAAGAAATGCAACTCGCAAACGTAACAGCGCCCAAAAGCAAACAAATGCAACGCGAAAATATAGAACACGTTCGTTTCCATGTAGAACGGAGTAAGCGAAGTCGTTTTTAGATGTTGACTATTATCTTTGCATAGGAATGGACGCTTTTCTTTAGTCATTTTGTATAACAGTATATCATCATAGACTTTACATAGGTTAAATGAGTGTCAACTAACCATGTAATCTGTGATTATGAATGGTGCACAGAAATCACATTTTAACCACGGTTACTGGTTAACCGTCGTTTCGTAACCTATGATTACTGTATTTTTAACCGATGTTGATGCACTTCGCCATAAGGGTGTTTGAGAATAAGGTGCTTAGGAAAATATTTGTGGTTAAGAGGGATGAAGTTACAAGAGAATGGAGAAAGTTACACAACGCAGAACTGCACGCATTGTATTCTTCATCTGACATAATTAGGAACATTAAATCCAGACGTTTGAGATGGGCAGGGCATGCAGCACGTATTGGCGAATCCAGAAATGCATATAGAGTGTTAGTTGGGATTCCGGAAGGAGAAAGATCTTTGGGGAGGCCGATGGATAGATTGAAGGATAATATTAAAATGGATTCGAGGAAGGTGGAATACGATGGTAGGGACTGGATTAATCTTGCTCAGGATAGGGCCTGATGGCGGGCTTATCACTGTTGCCAACATGTCGCTCTACAATCTCGCTAACCTTTCAACAAAAAGTAGCTAAATCTCTAAGTTTGTTTAAAAATCCCCAGAAATGTCGCTAAAAATTAATAATAAATATCACTAAAATAAAAATAAAAGAAACATAAATATGCGGAGAAAAATATAATTTCCTCGTCGTCACCCTCTTCTGCGGAGTCTGGTTGTATTGTTGACGGCTGTGATGTTGAGGTGGAAGGTGTGGGAACAGCTGGTTGTGAATACACTGCACTTGATCCAATCATTGACACTACACTTTCTAGGAAATTGTAAGTGTGGAAATTTTCACTCAAGCGTTTGACCACAATTGTTTTTCTGAAATCTAACACTTTTTAAATCTTATATATAAAAATTATTAAAGTCAGCAAAAACCAGTCTCATTTGCTGCACACGAACTGTCGGCACAAAATTCCAAATCTCAACTGTCTCGGGTCGGTTCGGAGTGGAAAATCTCCGCGTTGCTAGAAAGAACCAATAATTAGCTGGAGCTCAAGACTCGTCACGTGTCAATCAAAGTTGCCACCTTTTATCGGTGTTGGAGCAGTAGCATTGAGAGAGAGACCTAACCCGTGAGCATCTTTCACTCCTTATCACTGATCCAAAATGAATGAGATTAGGGCTTTCACGTATGAATCATTAGAAGACTCAGTCATGCACCCGTGCCTCTTCTAAAACTAAGTGCATGACATCAGTTGAACGTTTTAACTTACAAGAAAGGAAAAAGTGGAAGAATATAAAATCAGCAGAAAAGTCGCTAATCGTATTTTACAAAATTTGTCGCCGAGACTGATTCACAATTCCCTAGATTTACCGACTTATCGCTAAATATGGCAACACTGGGGCTTATGTGAGGACGACAATGAACCTCCGGATTCTCTAAAAGGCATTTGTAAGAGATATAACAGTGTAGGCCTACTGTCCGCGCAGCAGTTCTTCAATCTCGCTTGGAATGTGGTAACGATGTTCAAGTACGACAAGCAATGACACGAGTTACTGGTTGAAAACAATGCTTCAACTACCTTACTTCCTATTCAAAACCAAGGTAACAACCTTCAGTGCGGCATACTAACGTCTGGCTGCATGGGACAAGCATTTTTTCAATACTGTAACTGTAAACTCATCCCAACCGCCACAAACGATTGGCAATTCCTGGAATTCGTAAGGCAACCGTCGCGTCGTTCCCTTTCCCAGGTCTCGGGATCACCAAGCTGGTGTGCAGACAGTAGTGGCATTATGAAAGTCTATAGTTTTTCGGGTAAAGATCCTTGTGAAGCAGACTTGAATAATTTCAAGGAAAAAATTGTTCCGAGGCCGAGTACCGATCCCGGGACCTCTGGTTGAACGTAACAGCGCTCTACCAACTGAGCTACCCAAGAATCTAATGGTTTCTTGCTTAATCAAGAAAAAACTATCAACATAACTTTCAGCCTAAATTATCTAATAAATAAGGACAACAGACTCAACTACACAAAATTTCTAGGATTTTTTATAGGCTCCAGTTTAACATGGGATAAGCACATCGAATACATATGCACAAAGCTATCAAGAGTTTTATATTTGTTAATGAAATTAACGACTTGCGTTTCTCAAAATTATTTAAGATGTGCCTACTTTTCTTTCTTTCAGTCGATAATCCGATATGCCCTAATTTTCTGGGGAAATGGAACCAAAATTGGAAGCGTCTTGATTTTACAAAAGAAAGCCATTCGAATTTTATGTAAATCAAACTATCTGGTACATTGTCTGCCACTTTTAGACAATCACGGATTTTAACAATCATAAACCTGTATATATATATATATATATATATATATATATATATATATATGACCTAGTACTTCACACTCGACAAAATATCGACAATTACTCATTAGTGGCCAATATACATGATCATGAAATTAGAAATAGTGAACAAATTAATATTCCATATTTTAGATTACACAACAACAACAACAACAACACAAACTTTTTAATTATGGGGATGAAATTATATAATAAGCTCCCAAATCAATATTATAAATTACCAATCAATAGCTTCAAAACTAGATTTTACAATTGGTTATTAAATAATCCTTTTTATTCTGTTGCTGAGTTTTTCAACACAAATTTGTATGAAATTGTATTTTAATAAATAAGTTTAATTGCAATTTAGTTAGTTTTCTTTAATTTAAAAGTTTCAAATTATTTCATGTTTTCATTGTATTATTTAAATTTTACCGTTTCTTTTATTAATGTTCTTTAAAACGTATTTATATGTTTTTCAATGTATTCTGACGAAGCCTAAAACTGTATGTCTAATGGCCAAAATAAATTGAAATGAATTGAATTGAACTCCACCCGACACCGTTTCAATTTTTCCCCTTATATCCACACAACTTGAGTGGGCTGACAAGACGCCAGAGACCCACATCGAGTGCACACAATCTCTGTGTGACTTGGAATTGTGGTTTTCTGTTAACGTACCTACAGTAACGTACATATCATGCAAGTCTAGACCACACACACCCCCACAGGAAACAAAACAAAAGGCGCCAAGATCAGCAACAACCAGTTCTGAAGATGGCCAATAGCAGGCCGAAACATATTAACCAGGCACGTTAGAATTTAACACGAGAAAGACATATAGGCCCTAGACCTAATACATATTACGAAGTGACAGTGTTAAAAGTTGTGTAATCAAAATGTATAAGAACCAGTTCTTTAAAAATCCAAATATCACAATAGCAGTCACGGTAGTCTAGCGGCTAGAGCGTTGGACTTATAATCCTGTTGACCCGGGTTAGATCCCCGGCGTACTCTCGATTTATAACATGTGTTGAGCAGCCCGTGGTTCAGGTAATACAGGAGTTTTCTCCGAGAGCTCCGACTCCTTCTGAGGCATCCCAACAAAATGGCGCATCCTGGGAAACTACTCTGTCGGTAAATTGGTCTACACAACTGCATATTTAGTAGGTGAATGACAATCAAGTACTCGCTTGGTTTAAAAAAATCACAATAACAACTCAACTAAGAGCATAAAATGTTCATGAAATTACAGGGATTCTATGAATTCCTTGCCATTTTTTCTACTTTTTTTCATTTATAACTTATTTTATTCATTCTTTCATTAACTTAACCAGATTTGTGAAGGCTTTTATTTCACATAAAAATGTCATAATGGCCGCTTTCATTTTACTATATTCATTTTGTAAACCACTTTATCTAACGATAACCACTACTGGTACATAAATGGATTCTTAAAATTTTTATATCTACGTATTTCCTATCTCCAAAGACGACTTGGAAATATTTTTATTAAGCTTACAGTTTAAAAGTTTAAAGAGAAACTAAGAGAAGCGAGAGGTGTCAGTATTACAACGATTCACAATTTATTTGAACTCGCTGTAAGCTAGAAGCCCATCAGCATCAATTTGACTTCTACCAGTCAACGCAAAATTTCAACATTGGAAATGACGGGTGCAAATTCCCATAAAACGATATGACACCAGAACAGGTGATGTAAAACCGGCAATAAAAAGTATACATTCAATATAATTAAATAGTCGCAGAATGTACGTAAAGCAGATATTCACAAACAAAGATCGAATCGGCACTACGATTTACTTTAAAACAATATAGGCCTATACAACACAGTGATCATTTAGTGAAGTACTTTAAGACAAATTATTTTGTTACCCACCAAGAAAATAGACCAAATAACAAAAGGCAAAGAAGCCCGTGTATACGTCATCATGATGGAAAAAGTGAGGTCGGGAAGGTAGAGTTAGATTTTTGTTTGTTACCAACAGGAAACCATATGGTCAGCACTACGCTCCGATCTTTTTTTTTTCTTGTACGGAGGAGGGATCCGAAGGCTTACACTGCAGCCTGAGGCTTATTGTGCTTACCACTCCTATTCTGTGAATGATTCGGTAGCCGAACGGCAGCGCTCTTGTACAAGTACAGCATGCCGCACCGTTAACTTAACCCGGGCTATGATATGGATGACGATGACGATGATGATGATGATGATGATGATGATGATGATGATGATGATGATGATGATGATGATATGTGAATTAATGTGGCCAAATGAGTCCGAGATCCAATACCGAAAGTTACCCAGCAATTCTATTTCAATTGCTTGAGGGAAAATTCCGGAAAAAACCCCAACCAGGAAACTTTTCCTAACCAGGATTTGAACCCGGGCTAGCTCATTTCACAGTCAGATGCGCTACCGTTACTCTACAGCGCTGGACTTCCGATCTCTTACTTCCGATGTACGTATGTTAGTTAATGCCAAGGGGCTGAGTGGAAACTGGAGCCTTTTAGAAAGTTGTGGCACGATATTAAAAAAAAAAAAATTCCGTTCTCCTAGGCTTAAATCTGATCGTTTGCAGCCCTTAGTCTGACCTTATGCTGTTTACAGAGTCAACTCGTTCCGAAAATAGCAATTTTTATGAATTTCAAAGCGATCAATAGAGACTATGCGGCATACACTTTTGGGAGGCACACGAGTTCAGACTCAATACTCATCCAGAATTACTACGCTGTTGCCAAACTGTTAGCGGGAAAGAAAGACAAAGAGGAAAGCTACGTGTCGAATATACAGTGCATACATTTTATCTTTCCACGTTCATATATATGCAGCTGTGCTGTGCACTGCCGCTTCCGCTCTATATCCGCGAGCGTGGAAAGATAAAATGAATGCACTATACAATTAACGCATATCCACATCACACTCGTCATACGCCAGTCGCCCTGAACAAGCTCCACCTATTCCCGCCTACTATAGATGGTGTGATGATATTCTCTTTGTAATTGTTTAAAACTACGTACAGTACATCATCCTCATCCTCCTCTTCTTTCTCATCATCATCATCATCATCATCATCATCATCATCATCAACTATCAAATTTTTAGCCTCGATCTCCAAAATATAATACATTCCAAATTACTCTTGTTACTCCAAAATGAAAAGCAAATACCCTAAAAATAAGAGTTATAAATAGACTAAGCTTTTTCAATTACGAAATACTTGATCATGACTGGCATTTTATTGATCCTTCTGATGGTTCTTGTGTAGATTTGTAAGCAATTCTTCCAGATCTTTTTTGACTAATTTCAGCGACGAAACTGTCTTCTTAGAAGCTTTACTGGACTACTTATCCTTCTTAAGAGTAAAGATCATTAACTCATTACAATTTAATTGAAAACATGGAATGAAAATTTGTTGTAAAGATATTAACAACAATCAGGACATAGTAGACTATCTGAAGGAAAAAAGTGAAAGAAAAAAGTCGTGACAGTTGTGTGCACAGTTTGTATGAATGTACGTAGGCCTTCTTAAGTAACATTTTTATTATTATAAATTATTATTATTAGAACTCTATTGTAGTTTTCGATGTTCTTACTGAGAGATTAATTTTTTTAACAAAACTAACAATTTAAAAGTTATAAACAATGTTCAATACTTTTACTTAATCTATGTAGGCTACGTGACTCAACAACGAGGAAATATTGAGTTCCGTAATTCACCAAAATTATGGAGGTTGTACAAGATAATCCATTGAATCAAAATAACTCGCAATAATTACTGGAAAATTTTTCCAGAAAAAAAAATATATATATATATATATTTTTTTCGTGAACTGCTTTTTTTTTAAACATCAACAGTAGTCTATGAATTAAAAATTCACTTAACCGAGGTCATTACACGTGAACCACAGGATCAACAGCATTAAACAGCTGAATCAGCGATAGAGTTTGCAGCTTACATGGATTTACTGCTCAAAGATTTTGCGATAATCACTTTATTTACGGAGAAATGATGTGTCAGGAGAACAACATTATGAAAAACGCCTCCCTCCGTGTCTGCTTTCTGCACGTTCAATGTCTGTTACTGGTGCCCTCAAGTTGAAGATAGGATCGAATATTTGTTCAGTGGCTACTGTACATATTTTTAGAGAAGACTGAGAAAAATGAACAGCGGAACTGGGTCAGACTTGTTTTAATTTTCTCCTTTTCGGAATTTTTCATTGTCACACGCAACCACGGCTTATGATCTCGGCTAAGTGGACTCCGGCAGGACGCAGGTATTTGGCTCTGACTTGGCACAGCTCTTGTGACTAGTGCCTTTCACTTCCTACTCCTTCACATTCGATTGCTCCTCAATTGGCCGGACCCTAGAATGTTAACCTCATGTAAGAGGGCTGTGGGGTAGGGAGTTGAAACATTCCCTTGGCCATTTATGCCAATGAAGGACTTGAGGGAGAGAGACTGAAGGCAGTGGGATGTGACGTGAGAGGGCAAAGGTCCCAAACCTCGTGCATGGTGTTTCCCTTTGTTGACACTGTACGTGACAATATACTCTGTAGCGGCCGACATGAAGCCCTTAAACGGCAGGGGTGGACACGATGGGGCGTGTTAAGTGATAGCTCATGTTCTCGTATAAACAAGCTCTTGCTTGTAGCTATGAAGCACTACAAATGTATTGACGCGCAGCTCTGATTATCTAGATGGGAATTTAATTTTAATGCCCCCTAATGCGGCCAATAATCGATTAACTTGAGCCTACAGTCTGGCGGTAACATGCAGTCGTAAATGTTTCTGATAAGTTATTTCCCTACTTGGTTTCTTCTTAATGTTGTCGAAAAATGTACATATTTAATCCAGCTATCTGTAGTAGGTACACATTGAATGCACATCTCTCGAATCGCAAAGTCGCCTATTATTATTATTATTATTATTATTATTATTATTATTATTATTATTATTATTACCTAAGGGCAAATATTTCATTGCAAATCCAGCTTTCTCCAATTTTTCCTATTTTCTGCCTTCCTCTTTGTCTTCTCATACGAGCCATAGCCTATATCTTAATGTCGTCTATCATATGATACCTTCTTCTGCCGCGAACTCTTCTCCCGTTCACCATTCCTTCCAGTGCATCCTTCAGTAGGCTGTTTCTTCTCAAACAGTGACCCAATCAATTCATTTTCCTCTTCCTGATCAGTTTCAGCATAAAATTCTTTCTTCATCCACTCTTTTCAACACAGCAGTTTTTCTTGGGAAAGATAAATGCGGTAGTCCACACCTGTGGAGTAACGGTCAGTGCTTCTGGCCGCGAAACCAGGTGGCCCGGGTTCGAATCCCGGTCGGGGCAAGTTACCTGACTGAGGTTTTTTTCCGGGTTTTTCCCTCAACCCAATGCGAGTAAATGCTGGGTAACTTTCGGTGCTGGACCCCGGACTCATTTCACCGGCATTATCACCTTCATTTCATTCAGACTCTAAATAACCTAGATGTTGATATAACGTCGTAAAATAACCCAATAAAATAAATAAATGCGATAGCCTTCCCGTTGCTTTCCACATACCACTCTCTCTTTCGCATCTTATAAGGGGGGCCCCAGCGTGGAGGTGAGAAGAGTGGATTTGACTAATTAAGCCCTCCGAACTTCACCGAAATTCACCGCAAGGGTTAAATATCAGTTCTATCAGGGTTTTTAATCCGATCAGAGACCGGGAAATGTCAATTAGCCTTTGCTCCGCCATTTTTATTATTATTATTATTATTATTATATTATTATTATTACTATCATTATTATTTAAGTAGGTTATTTTACGACGCTTAATCAACATCTTGGGTTATTTAGCGTCTGAATGAGATGAAGGTGATAATGCCGGTGAAATGAGTCACGAGTTCAGCACCCAAAGTTCCCCAGCATTTGCTCATGTTGGATTGAGGGAAAACGCCGGAGAAAAACATCATCCAAATAACTTGTCCCGACCGGGAATCGAACCCGGGCCACCTAGTTTCGCGGCCATATGTACTAACAGTTACCCCACAGGTATGGACCTCCATAGTCATCATCATCATCATCATCATCATCATCATCATCATTAATGTCATCCTACCTGAACAGGCAGTGTTTTGGGCTACATTGGGTGAGTACCTTTCCTTTCACATTATGACCACGTGCCAAAAGATGCCACTATTTACAAGTACGTGATACAGATCAGTAATATTCTCAAGAGTGAAAACAGGCCGAACCAATCTTGAAAGTAGACGATTTTGGTAACAATAATGTGAAGGTTAAAATGTATTTATGAATATATAAAAGCTTAATGAAGAAAGCCGTGTTTACAAATATCATGCGGAATGGAGGAAAATGTCTACGCTGCGTGCCTAGGTTTTCTAGGAGGTATTCGAGTTGCGTACGATCATATTCACAGGTATGGACAGGATTAAATAGGGCAAAACTTATAACATGTTCCTTCCCATTTTACATTCGTGAATTATTACGGCGCTTCCGGTGAGAAGTACTGGACCATCCTCCTTACAGCCCCGAACCAGGGTATCTGTGACTTCCATCTCTTCAACACCGATATGGCCGTTCAGCAAGCCGTCATGACGTGGCTTTAGGGACTTGACGCAGATTTCTTCTTTGCCGGCATCGGTGTCTTGGTGTATCGTTGGAACAAATGTTTGGACAAACATGGTAGCTATGTTGAAAAGTAATGGATACCAGTGTCCTACTACTACGTATCAATCTATATTTGCCTGTGAAATAGGCTAAAGTTTGTCCAGGAGAGCTCTTGTTACCTTACTTTTTGAATCACTTCCGTACATTGTGTCACTCACACTGATCTGTTACACGTTTCAAGACACCAATGGAAGCGAGACAGTTTACGTGCTTATGAACCAAGAGTATCTTTAGTCTTTCGACTTGCACTGTACCCTCATACAATTCGGGAGCTCCCGAAGAAAGTAACTGCTCTTATAGTTACTTGTAGAATTTCGTCTGAATTAAAATAAAGTAAAACAAATAGGTACAAGATAATTAATTAAATATACAGTATGTAAACATAATACTACCGAGGAACATATTTTGCACGAAACTATTACGTTACTTTGTGACATCCAAACCAAAATGTTGATGGAACAGACTTCTTGAAAGCAAGTTACGCGATACCCCTGGTATACAGAACGCACAAAGAGTAGGAAGTGGATTAAGAAGGGCTGCATACAACTGCAAGACTATCCATTAATCGACAACAAACGACTTCTGGGCCTCTGATTGCGTGACGTTGCATGGCCATTGTGTTGGCCTCAGTGTCTCTCAATGATTCATACTGTACGTTTCACGAGAACCTCTATGCAAGCGCTCATAGCTACGAAACCAATGGACACGGTTATGTTCCTGGAGATATCGATTTTCGTTCTTGGTCTTGTAGGCTTGTTGAGTAGTATGCTTGCGTTATACTGAATACATGACCCAAGAATCTAATCAATTGTAACCTTTGGATTGGTTGGAGAAGAGAAATATAGGAAAATATTCTTCGAGGAAAAAGAGATAATCTGGAGGACAAGAAGGAAAAGGAAAACAGAAAGAATTAAGGGGAGAAAGAAGATATGGAAAGAAAATGAGGAAGAAAAAGGAGATAAAACAGAGCTCAAAGGGAAAAAAGAACAAAAGGAGGTAAGAGTGGGAAGGAGAGAGCAAAGAAAGCAGATGAGAGAGAAGGGGAAAGAGACAGGGGACAGAGAAGATATGGAGAGGCCAGAAGATGAAAAAGGAGAAGAGACGACGGAAAGAGAGGCGAAAATAGGAAAAAAGAGAGACGAGAAGCCGGAAAAAGAAACTAGAGGACGGAAAAAGACACAAGAGAAGACTGAAAAAGAGACTCGAGAAGACAAAGAGAGAGACGAGTAGACGAGAAAACGGAAGAAGAGACACGAGAAGTCGGAAAAAGAGACACGAGAAGTCGGAAAAAGAGACACGAGAAGACGGAAAAAGAGACACGAGAAGACGGAAAAAGAGACACGAGAAGACGGAAAAAGAGACACGAGAAGACGGAAAAAGAGAGACGAGAAGACGGAAAAAGAGAGACGAGAAGACGGAAAAAGAGAGACGAGAAGACGGAAAAAGAGAGACGAGAAGACGGAAAAAGAGAGACGAGAAGACGGAAAAAGAGAGACGAGAAGACGGAAAAAGAGAGACGAGAAGACGGAAAAAGAGAGACGAGAAGACGGAAAAAGAGAGACGAGAAGACGGAAAAAGAGAGACGAGAAGACGGAAAAAGAGAGACGAGAAGACGGAAAAAGAGAGACGAGAAGACGGAAAAAGAGAGACGAGAAGACGGAAAAAGAGAGACGAGAAGACGGAAAAAGAGAGACGAGAAGACGGAAAAAGAGAGACGAGAAGACGGAAAAAGAGAGACGAGAAGACGGAAAAAGAGAGACGAGAAGACGGAAAAAGAGAGACGAGAAGACGGAAAAAGAGAGACGAGAAGACGGAAAAAGAGAGACGAGAAGTCGGAAAAAGAGAGACGAGAAGACGGAAAAAGAGAGACGAGAAGACGGAAAAAGAGAGACGAGAAGACGGAAAAAGAGAGACGAGAAGACGGAAAAAGAGTGACGAGAAGACTGAAAAAGAGAGACGAGAAGACGGAAAAAGAGAGACGAGAAGACGGAAAAAGGCAGAAGAGAAGACGGAAAAAGGCAGACGAGAAGACGGAAAAAGGCAGACGAGAAGACGGAAAAAGACAGACGAGAAGACGGAAAAAGGCAGACGAGAAGACGGAAAAGGAGAGGGAAGTGAAGACGGAAAAGAGAGACAAGAAGTCTGAAAAGAAAGACGAGAAGCCGGGAGAAGAGAGACGAGAGACGGAAGAAGAGAGACGAGAAGCCGGGAGAAGAGAGACGAGAGACGGAAGAAGAGAGACGAGGAGACGGGGAAAGAGAGAGACGAGGAGACGGGGAGAGAGAGACATGAAAAGACGAAAAGGAAAGAGACGAGAAGACAGGAAACGCTGGAGAAAAAACTAAGAGACGGGAAAAAGGGAGACAGAACTTGAAAAAAGAGAGACAAGACGGGGAAAAAAGAGAGACGAGAAGTTGGGAAACGAGAAGCGAGAAGATAGAGAAAGCGAAAAGGAGACGAGTAGACTGAAAAATAGAAACGAGAAGACGGGAAAATAGAAGCGAGAGAGAGAAAGGAGAGAGACGAGAAGACGGAAAAGGAGATATAAAACGACAAAGAAAGGAAGGAAGACAGAGAGGGAGGAAGTAAAAGACGAAAAATATAGATTCGAGAAGACGAAGAGAGGAAAAAGAAGTAGTCCAGTAAGAGAATAAAAAGTCAATAAAGGAGAGAAGTAGAATGGATAGAGAATGGGAACGGGAGATAAGTTATTAGGGATGATAGGGACAGAGTAGAATTAGAGGGAAAAAATTAGAGAAAGAAAAGAAGGCAAACAGAAAACTATATTTAGAGAATGAAACGACGGAGGTGATGATGATGGTGATGGTTATAATGTTAATGACAGTAGAAGTAGTAGTAGTGTTGTTGGTGGTAGTAGTAGTACTAGTACATTGTTATTGTGACGGGTCTAATAGGGATTACACTAACAGTAACTGCTGTAGGTTTTGTCGACATAAAGAACTGCATGTATCATATGTTACTCTGATACCGTACTTTGCTTTGCATAATGGCACTTCCAAGCCCCGCTGGGGGGCTGTAGGGTTTCACAGAACTACATATTGCGTAACACCTTGTTAGGTGCTATAAAGATAGACAATGTGCGGAAATGTAAGAGACTGGCAGCAGTTTGAAGGCCATCGGATAATGCATTGTTAAGGTCATACTCGTATTATAAAACAGGTTTAATTATTTCTTCTGAAACTTACGAGTTAAGATGTGGAGAGCTTTAAAACTGGGATACAAGAAGCTGCAAACTCATACATTTTAAGGTTGTCTGAGTGTACTGTGGTAATTTTAAACATAAATGAATTAGCACTATTGTACTATTTCATATACATTAATACTGAAAATTGTTCCAGAGTTCTCTCTGTTGTAGCACGTCTGCCTCCAGACTAGCCCGATTCCCGGCGGGGTCACAGATTTTAGTGTAAAATTTCTACCTCGGGACTAGGAGACGTGGCGGTGCACAACTTCCTATATTGTGCACCAATATGCCCGAGTTAAATCTTAAATCTCTCTGCAGTGCATATGAAGAGAAGACATATTTCACTGTTGATAGTAATTCGTCCATCGGAGGGGACGTTAAGCCTGGCGGCCCCCTTGGTGTTATTCGAAATGAGTATGCTACATACTTGGTTTTCCCTTCTCTTTTCCTTATCATCATCATCATCATCATCATCATCATCATCATCATCATCATCATCATCTTTACCCATTCCCTACACAAAGAAAATAAACTTACACCGAAGGTCAAAATCTAACCGAAGGTCAAAAGAATTAACGTATAAAACCCTTGTTCACCTAATTTTGGAATATAGAGTAGTAGGTTTGGTTCCGTATAGACAAAACCAAATTGATTCAATAGAAAAGGTCCAACGCAGGGCAGCAAAATATGTCAAAATGGGAAAGGGATATGGCGAAGAGATAGTAAAAGACAGGGTAAGAATTTCTCAAATCAAGGAGACGAAAAACTAGACTGACCGCATTGTTTAAGGCACAAATTGTCTACAAAGCATGGACCGAAATCAATGGTAGATTAGTGACACCATCATACTGGGGCAGGGCTGTTCATATTAGAAAGTTTAAATGCAGAAAACAAAGAATGGACCTGGCAAAATTTTCCTTTGTTAATCGCACAGTAGTAGACTGGAACAGCTTACTTACGCCAATCTTTCAAGGTGGTCCTCTCAAAATCAATACATTTAAGGAAAGGTTGAAAATTTAATTGTAGGTGCAGGGTAACTATCTAAGTTGTGTCATGTAATTAATTAATGTGATATGTAATTACATAAATTGATAATAGTTAGGTTTAATGGAAGTACTCATAAGTCAGGTTTACGTTTGCTTATAGTAGGCTTTATCATAGCATACTTTTTATTTATAATCCTAGATTTATTGCATTTGTTTATTTATAGTTAGAAATAAATTTACGTTTATTTTATTTTTTATTGCTGTAATTATTATAAATTGTATTAATATAATTATTGTAATATTATTGTATATTATATATCACTGCCACCGCGTATATACCCAATTGTAGTGTTAATAAATACATACAAACATACACGAACATTTGCACATACACTCTCTCTAATTACACGATATAACTGTCCACAGATACACGTCATGCACAGTGTGGCCCGCCGAAGTGGTGTGCAGCTTGAAAATGGGCCACAGTCCTGCCATCTGTCCGCAATATGCGGAACGTGAATCGTGCAAATGAAGTGGGCAGGCATTGGATACACACACACACACACACACACACACACACACACACACACACACACACACACACACATATTCATACTGAAAATCTCTTCTAATGCGTTGGCACGTGAAGGTATGAACACGGTTTAATGGTAAACTAGCAATAGAAGACTGAGAATTCTATTAAGCTTTTGTAACACACGCTTGTCAGAAATTATCAGATTTAAGGCTGTAATGATAAAATAAGTGTGAAAAACAATCTTCTGATGGGCGATAGCCAATTCGTACACGATTTTTGTCTTTAGTCTATGTCCATTTCTAAACTGAATGTGAGTCTACCACTTTGGAGTAGCGGTTAATATGCCTGACTGTGAAACGAGCGGGCTCGGGTTCAGATCCTGCTTGGGAAAGTTACCTGATTGAGGATTTTTCCGGGGTTTTCCCTCAACTCATTAAGAACAAATGTTGGGTAACATTCGACGATGGACTCTGGATTCATTTCGCTGACATCACTTTCATCTCACTTAGACGCTAGATAACCATAGCAGTTGATAAAGCGTCGTAAAGTAACCAATTAAAAGTACAACAGAAAACTCAACGTGAGAAATAGTCTTGCAGCGTGGAGTAGGCCCTACTACTGAACTTGAACATAACAAAAAAGTCCACACCTGTGGAGTAACGGTTAGCGCGTCTAGCCGAGAAACCAGGTGGCCCGGGTTCGATTCCCGGTCGGGGCAAGTTACCTGGTTGAGATTTTTTCCGGGGTTTTTCCTCAACCCAATATGAGCAAATGCTGGGTAACTTTTGGTGTTGGACCCGAGACTCATTTCACCGGCATTATCACTTTCATCTCATTCAGACGCTAAATAACCTAAGCTGTTGATAAAGCGTCGTAAAAGAACCTACTAATAAAACAATATTACAATGATAACAGAAATATTGCTGACATCAGCGTTTCTGAGAATGGTATCACTTCCTATACACACCGCGTTAGTAATCTACCAACCACAGTTGTCAGACTGCGGCAAAAGTAAGATACGCGCACTTAAGTTTTCTGCGGTGTGTCCTTGAGTACAGTGTCCAGTCAGTGAGTATCTGTTGCCACTGCTGATGAGAACTGTACCTCCTCCTAAATACACGTCACATCAACAATCTGCCAATCACAGTTGTCAGCTTTATCGCTCATAGACTGCTACAAATGTAAGACACTCGCACTTAAGGTTGCCATTACTTATTTCACATGCTAAAAACGGTGACGCGGCCTGTAACTCATGCCCCGGGAAGGATTCTATACTACGTTTGTGGCATCTTCACAACATCGAACCTGCGTTCCAACCGCTCCGTATCTTACATCATGATCACCAATTAATACAGCGATCGTGTAGGCCTTAAGTCTTGACCTCAAAATATCGTGAGACTCAAGTCACTAAGTGCAGTAGCCGGAAATGTCCCAGCATGGAACTCACCTCATGCAGTGAGCGGTTTGTTGT
Organism: Periplaneta americana; assembly: GCF_040183065.1. NCBI lineage: Eukaryota > Metazoa > Arthropoda > Insecta > Blattodea > Blattidae > Periplaneta > Periplaneta americana. The sequence continues at coordinate 56,217,471 of NC_091120.1, forward strand.
TCTACTAGGGTATGAACTCTTTGTTACGGGATAAACTCAGCGAACTGCGAGTATTAGATACCTCAATCAACGTTATGTAAGCCTCACTTGAAAATAACTAAGACGACTAAGATCGCGGAAAACATGCGGTATCGTTCTCACAAAATTCAATATATTCACATAGGTGGATCAAATTCGAGTATCAGCTCATTTAACAAGGAATAATGGTTTATCTTCAATAATCTTAAATAAAACTTCTGTCAATTCATTACTAAAATCATCAACCGACTTCTGAGTTGAAGCGAGTTGTGGTCGTGGTAATCTCGCTAAACAGGAAATTCTCACAGAACACAATGCAAATTCACGGATAAGCTGGGACTTTTGAAAGAAACTATAGACGATGAGGTGGTTTGAATTATGCTTTACTATTGTTGGTGGAAAAGAAAAAGTTCGCAATATCAGGCACACACCGGCATGTATATTTCTGGTCAGTTTACTTAATACCCTAAGGCTGAAACATAACCATTTTTCCCCTATTACTACATATGCTAGTAGATTATAGTGATTTTCTAGTTCTCAGGTTGAATTTTCTATTACCAACTTCGTTTCGAGTTTCGGTTACTGACAAATACTACAACTGACAGTTATTTTCTAACTGTTATGTTGGCATCAATAACTTCGGTTTGCAGTAAAGTAAACTGATGAAAATGCAAGTACTGTGCTCCAACCACGAGAAAGTCTCTGCCGGATGAGGCGAAGGAGGGTAATGCTGTGAATGAATGTTGATGTCATAAGATGTCATAAGGTCACACACGTGGGTACTCTTATCTCTATTGGCTAGCTCTCACAGCACAAACCATAACATTGATACAGACATATTGATACTACCCTAGTTACAAAATTAGATCACAGTTAATCTCCTGGTCTTTTAATCTCTTCATACAGGAAATAACATATGCAGGAGAGCGCATGGTTTTTAAACTGGCGTTATAACGGTAATATTATTTATCTACTTCGTTCCAATAGATGAGGCAATAGTAAGCACATTCCTTTCACGGTTGATCTCCTGGTTGGAGAACAGTACCTAGGCTTGTGAATTAATAATTAATTAGTAATACCGGTATTAATATTAATGTCCATACACAATTCAGTTGTTTCGTTGTGATTCCAATTCAACTCTATTATATTCAGGTAAGTGTAATTAAATAAAAAATAACTTATAGACCTACTTCGTATGAAACATGCACGTAAATATATTGACATTTTAATGAAATTCTTTAGTGTTTAGATTTTTATTAAAATGTCCAAGAATGGAAATAGCATGGTAGCGACTTCTCCAAGAAAGAAAGCGCTTGAAAATATTTCAAGTAAGCTATACATTTTAAAGTGTTGTTCTGTTTTCGGAATTCGTCCTAATCATTCCACGTGATCAAACTACATTTCTAGGTTAGGTCTCGTGAATAGTAAACTGTTTAGTTAAAACAATGAATTTCATGTTGCCAGACAAAATAGTAGCTACTACGCATTCAATGTTACATGACCGCTAAGCGCTGATGTCGCCACTATCGTTGTGTACAAGACATCGTAGTCGATTATGGTGAACGGGGCATTGAGAGGATCAAAACATTCATGGAGAGAGATGACGCACTCTGCTAATTCGTGGAATCAACACCGGTCAATTTACAACGGAAGGGTAGTACATTCAACTATCGAAATATCATGATTTATTAATGATTTTGTTTTTCCTTCAGTTGAACGAATTCATACAAAACCTCGTATGGATAACGAATTCTAAGATTCAGGAGTTAAAAATCATCACAATAATAGCACTTCAATGTTGTCTACGAAGAACATATGAGTAAACATTGACAGTAATAAAATTATAGTTATGACTCGTGCAGTTTTACTTGGTTATTGACTGTAAGTCTCGATTATGGATTAAAGATATAATTCTGGGAAAGATTTTGCAGCGTAAGAATATAGTGAGAATAAAATGAACTATGTACATATTGTACATATTTATCACTTACGCTTAAGAATGTTTACTTATTTTTCCATGACTTTCCATGTTTCGAAACTTACTTGCTCGATGACCAAATACGTAACAATGTGATGCCAGTGATCTCTAACTTTTGAAAAGCGTAACATTAAAATTTCTAATGTCGGAATTATTCGCATGACTATGTCCTTGCTCAGTTTTGGACAAACTTTTCTTAAGTAATGAAGAATTTAGGTCACCTTCGCAATTCTCGATAACGATAGACATTTTTAAAAATCTCTATTATTAATCAAGCAAACATTTGCACCTTAAGCTAAATTATGACGTCATTAGGAAGTGAATAATAGAGCAAACCTAACCAAAAGTAATATGTCAAACACTTTTTACACGAAAAATGCTATGTGAATTGTTTCCAATAATTTCACTTCAGCATGCTCATATTTTTTAGTTGTCATACTTTGTTAACACGTACGATTTTTCAATTATTTCTTAATTTTCGTGCTTAAATCAATCATGTTTTTGAATAGAATTTAATTAATATCGGCAGCAATTGAAAGCAAAAACATAGTCTACTATTTACACTTTTCTTTGCTAAATATCAACCGTTAGAGATGTAGTGATGTTGCCATAAAACAGATTGTTCAGAGATCACTGCACCAAAGTATAATTGTATCAAAGAGTACTCACACTTGGAATGTTGTCGTTGGTGCAGACGCCCTCAGAAAGCAAGCGATCTCGGATCTCCCACGCGAAGATAGAAGGACACTCTCTCTTGTAATCCGCTATTTTGTTCACCACGTTGGAGGTGGCTACTCGTGGTTTTGATCCACCTATCGCTCGAGGCTTGATCGAGCCAGTCTCATAATACCTGCAAGTGGGGAAAACAATAATGTTCACCGGAAACAATATAAACATGTCAAAGCCTATATTCCAATTTTATTTTACTCTTTACATATCAAAGGCCTATACAGTGTGTTCGGTTCAATTTTTTACAAACGTTGGCAAATGATAGTAGGCATCAAAAGAAATGAGTTCAGCCAATGAACCTACACCCGATGCTGCATGCCATTAAAACAATCGCATCTGGATCAACGTTATCATGAAAGGTTAATTAGGAAAAAGGTCTTACTGCTTGGCCATCATATTACACAGACTTTAACTTTTCTCTGTAGGACGTTGTGAAAAGTCTAATTTAGAGAGAATATTAGTTACTTATAGTGACATTGTAACGAAGTAAAACATCTTTGGACTGTAATGTGTGCAAGGAACTGATAGATTCCATTTTCAAGTTCTTCCTTACACAACACAACAATATTTATAATGTTATAATGAAAAGCTATATACAAAATATGAAAATGTATAATTAAAATACCAATAAAAAAAAAAGTATGTGGTCTTAAAATGTACCACTTAGCTAGCCCAGCCGTGAAAAGGCTGCAGCTTCCATTACAGAAACTTCTTCCTTCTGATGCTTAATAGACCTATCACTTCACAAACTTTGTAACAAACTGAAGAACCTAACAATCTGTAGAAATGATATTAATAAATCTATAGGCTAATTCATTAGAATCTATGAACATAAAGGAAAAAAATCGTTTAACATTAATTTTTGTACATTTACTATTTCAGTCCTGCGAAAATGCAATATTATAATTAAACTGGGTGAACAATCTTCCGTGCGTCCGCTTCCACTGCTTGCTATTAATGGCCGAGTCAAGATGATAACTACGGTGAAAGGATGTCAAGAAGACGGCAGTAAATTTGCCTACACTTTGTTGCGCAAGTTATTAATAATAAACACTTAAAAATAAACACTAATAAACACTTAAAATATACATAGAATTTGTCGCGTAAGTTATTAGACTACTAATAAACACTTAAAATCTAACTATGAATCATACATGAATACTCTTTGGGGAATAGAATACATGAATTGAGCCATATTAACTTAATTAACACACTGTGTTACGTCGCCCAAAGAACACGTGCTTATCTTGCAAGAGTACAACTCACACTGAAGCCTAACGCGACCTTCAGCGCACTTGAGGGGAAGGCTCAGTAGCTGGTTTCGCAGACAACGGTAAGCCGTGAAAGCGCGGGCGCGCGAAGGATTGTTCACCAAGTATTTCCTTATAATTGTTAAACATACAGATTATAATTCTATAAGTTTCGAGAGTTTTCATATTATTGTAAGATTTTTCCTCGTTCTGAATATTAGACCGGCATATAACCGGACCTCTATCTGAGACAACACAGGATACTACATTGACAACTGTAATGTCCTTAAGCCGTACGCGAGTAACTTTCAAGCAATGTTAAAGCTACGCGCCTTAGCCGTTATTTACATTATGGCAGGCCAGATTACATTAAAGTTATACGAGTTCTAACATACATAGAGAAACAATGTGAGAAAATAAACTGGAATATGTTAAAAACTTAATATATGTTATATAAATATTTATTTGTTTATGTATTTATTTATTTATTTATTCATTTATTTATTATACAGGAATAACCCCCGACACATAGACGAAACTAGAGACAATATAAGAACAAACCATTGTGAGCATTACAGAAATGTGTATAATTTTTCTTTTGTGTATGAAGAACAATTTCATCAAATGATGTCGGAAATGTATGAATGCAGACGGACAGCATATTCTACTCTACTCTTTATGAAATAAAAATGATTGTGTGGATGCTATTACTAACAAAATTAAAGAAATAAAAGTAAACGGGAGGTTAGGGACGGATATTCTGTCATGCAAGCACGAATGATGTTCCTGGCCAGGAACAAAGCTGAACGCTCTATATCTAAGATATGCTAAATATGTCCTGCATCATTTGATACTGATGACAATGTATTCGAGAGTAAAACAGAATTCTATTCTGTATTAGTAAGTTCACTATAATATTGAATGCTTAGGTCAATTTAAAAAACCAAATATAGAAGCGAAATTCAAACGCATATTAACTAATTTTAGCGGATTTATACGCCATCGTTCTCTCGTCAAACCAAAAGCATGCGCTTATAGCAAGAACATTATGGTGGGGGTACAACCACCGGCACCGTGTCCTTAAGTACAATGTCCAGTTAATGAGCATTTGTTGCCAGTGCAGCTGAGAATGATACCACCGAAATACGCGTCACGTCAGCAATCTACCTATCACAGTTGTCAGCTTTCTCGCCCACAGACTGCGGTAAAGATAATATACTCGCTCTTAACGTTCCCATTACTTATTTCACACGTCAAAAACGGTGGCTTTGGTTACAAGTGGAAGCATATCGAGGGAGGAAAGCTTTCCAGTCCACCTTCTTCTCTCCCTGACGCGCAAATACATTTCTTGAGATAACAATTGGTCTATATCATATTTACTAAATTCGACATCTAGGGCCTACTAACAAAATAGCGTTGCATAAACCTGTTCACGAAAAAAAAACTAAGTTTAAATGCAAGGGTTGGCTATAGGCTAATTTACTAAGGCGCCAAAGGATTTACGGCACGAAAATTGAAATACAGCTGAACTTCGTCAAAGCGACCACGGTTAGTGCGACATCTCTGCTACAGCAACAATCATTAAGAATAAATGTTTTTATCAGTACGAGTATTAAACAAATGTGATTCACTATTTGTAACGACATATAGTATGTTTAATAAATAAAATATCCCTAAATAGATTTATTTGGATTTTAACGTTTTCAAATTGGAGCAGATATATAAATATACATTATTAACCTTCTTTCATAAGAACAAGAACAATTTCAACACATGTTGGCATAATTATAACACGAGAAGAAACGTATTTCATTTTACAGAATCCAAAAGTTCAACGGCTGCTGGTATGAAATATAGCTTCAACTATGGCTTAAACCTTTACAACAAATTAATTTCTTAGTACCCTGTTTTAGCTGACATAAATATGATTAAATTTAAACTGAAAATTAAAGAAATTATTAAGGGAACTTAACATAGAGTTAACTAATTAATTGGTAAATATTAGTTTTATATTATTTATACTTGTGAATATTGGTTATAAACATTTTCAATTGTGATTGTTCTTTGTCGTATAGGTTGTTTTTGTAATCTGAGCTATTTTATTACTTATATTAATTTGTTTATTTTGTCTTCTTCTTTCTGCTTATCTACAGGTCAGTTAACTCCCGCCCACGAGCGTTTGCTCATACGGGACAAAATTTCTTAATTTGTATGTCTGTTTCATATACATAACAGTTTCTTAATATATCTTTTTAATGTAAAACAAATAAAAATAAGCAATTCCTTTACAGCGACATCTAGCAACAGTATGAATTCTTTAAAAATTCATGTTCTACCTAGACTACATTAAACAGATACTCTCTCAGAGGAATTCGCAGGTAGCCGGTAATATTAGTGACCGATACCGCTTTCAGCTACTGTGACAAAAGCTTTTTACGGATCAAGAACTGGAATTCTAAGAAACGAGGGCGGATTGTGGGATATGCTAACTATTTCTTTTGTCTACCAGCAACCCTTTACAAACAATAGCAAGTTGGGTACCGTACTGCAATCCAGACATTCAGTTCAGACTGTAACTTCAGAAACTATTTGCAAACAGGTGTTACGTACAGTAGAATATAGCAAGGTGCAAAGAAATGAATAGTTTTAAGCACGAAAGATAAAATTAATGATACGAAATAAATTGGGAGTAGAAAATGAAAGCTGATGTGTATGGTAAATTTGGTCTCGTTAAGGAAGATTTGAGCACGAATTTACAGATGCAGTATTTTGCAAAACGGAGGCAGAAAAAATTACAGACTTCTTCAAGCCACGTTCTTTATAAATTGTGCGTATAGTCCATTCGTTATCTCATGGACTCTACCAGGGAACAAAGAAAGTGGACTGAGAAGCTTTTCTCGCTACGCTTCTACTTTTATACTAGCGAGCTCACTTGCCCCTACCATAAGGTTCTTATTATATGCTACGGCGCACACAAGCATATGGTTTCACGAGATAACGAATGACGTATACAGTCATTTTCATTTAGTGTTCTACCCAATGGCAGGTCTTTCACTGCAAACCCAGCTTTCTTCAATCTTTCCTATTTTCTGCCTTCCTCTTTGTTTCTTCTTATGATTCATGTATCTTAATGTCGTCTATCTTCTGATATCTTCTTCGACCCCGAACTCTTCTCCCGTTCACCATTCCTTTTAGTACATCCTTCAGTAGGCAGTTTCTTCTGAGCCAGTAACCCAATCAATTCCTTTTCCTTTTCCTGATCAGTTTCAGCATCATTCTTTGTTTACCCACTCTTTCCAACACAGCTTCATTTCTTATTCTGTCTGTCCACTTCACACGTGCCATTCTTCTCCATATCCACATTTCAAATGCTTCTATTCGCTTCTCTTCACTTTGTCGTAATGTCCATGTTTCTGCCCCATACAATTCCACACTCCATATAAAGCACTTCACTAGTCTTAGTTCTTTTTCTAGAGGTCCACAGAAGATGCGGCGGCCGGGTAGCTCAGTTGGTAGAGCAGCTGGCTACGTACTGGAAGGTCCGGGGTTCGATCCCAGGTGGTGACAGGATTTTTTCTAATTGCCAAACTTTCAGAACGGCCCCGAGGTTCACTAAGCCTCCTATAAAATTTAGTACCGGGTCTTTCCCGGGGGTAAAAGGCGGTCAGAGCGTGGTGCCGACCACACCACCTCATTCTAGTGCCGAGGTCATGGAAAGCATGGGACTCTACCTCCATGCCCTCCAAGTGCCTTCATATCATGTTACGGGGATATCTTTACCTTTACCACAGAAGATGCTCCTTTTTCTATTGAAAACTTCCTTGGCCATTGCTATCCTCCTTCTGACTTCCTGGCATGTTACTGCTTATAGTACACGCCAAGCATTTGAAGCTGTGCACATGCTCTACTGCCTAATTTAGAATTCGCGGGTTTATCTTCTGTATTTTTCTCCCTATGACCATGCTCTTCGTCTTATTTATATTTATCTTCATCCCATACTGCTCACAGCTGTCATTTAGCTCCAGTAGCATATCCTTTAGTATCATTTCCTCTTCTGCTAACAACGCCATATCATCAGTAAATCTTATGCACGTTATTCTTCTTCCCCCTACTATCACTCCTCCCATGTTCTGAAAACACCGTATAGGCCTATAATTTAATTACTGATTGACTGATCACTAGCTGAAAAGAAATTGCCTAGTAAAGGATGTACTGAAAGGAATGTTGAACGAAAGGAAAGTTCGGAGCAGAAAAAGATATCAGATTTCAGATAACATGATATATGGATTGTATTTTTTATTGGGTTATTTTACGACGCTATATCAACATCTAGGTTATTTAGGATATGAAGGTGGATAATGCCGGTGAAATGAGTCCGGGGTTCAGCACCGAAAGTTACCCAGAATTTGCTCGTATTGGGTTGAGGGAAAACCCCGGAAAAAACCTCAACCAGGTAACTTGCCCCGACCGGGATTCGAACCCGGGGCACCTGGTTTCGCGGCCAGACGCGCTGACCGTTACTCCACAGATGTGGACTATGGATTGTACGCAGAGAGTAATAGGAAGGCGCAATATAGGAAAGATTGTAGAATGCTGAGTTTGCAGTGAAAGACCTACCCTTGGGCGGAAATCTATGAATGAATCAATAGTATTTTACCCAATATTTCATTATTTTCTACAGTTCAGTACAAAATTTTATTTTTAAAATAATAAAAATAGAAGAACGGGGTAAGGAATTTAGGAAAAATTGTAGGCCTACTATGTGCCTATATGAAATTACAAATTAAATTACAGTAGTGTAGTCTACGTACAAATATATAGGCCTATTATTCCGAATGAATTTCTTCTTTTAATCTTATTTACTGTATTTATTTTTTTCTCATAGTTACACGCGTTTAGTTCGACATAATTTCTTTACTCTCTTCGATTGAGCTTTGACCAAGTTCAACTATACTTCGAAGTTCAGTATTACAGAGTGATTTATATAGAACTGACACATTTCTTTCTTTAATTATTCCGTTGGAAATTCATTCAATGACCCAATTTTAGCACCAAATTAAGCAGAATGTTCTGGAGTTTCGATTCCTTGCCACTAGATGCGCAGATGTTTATGTTTTATTCCTATTGTTGGCAGCTGTTTTCGACATTTTGTGTCAACGTGAAAATGCAGTACACATTAAATCAACGACTCTTCCTTGTGAAGCAATACTGGATTACGAATTTAATTACAGCCACTCAAAGGACATACCAGAGAGAATTTGGTGTTCGCAATCCTCCCAAAAGAAACACAATACTGGGACTGGTAAACAAATTGGAAACAACTGGATCTCTGGTGAGTGAAAAGGGCAAGAATCGTTCATCTAGGCTTCCCACGGTTGTTGTCGACCAGACTGTGAACACTGCAGAGTACCGACTGATTTTCATGGAGTTTGTTGAGCAACTGGACGATGTAGAGCTGAGTCAAGGACATTTTCAGCAAGATGGAGCTACATGCCATACATCAAATGAATCCATGGAACTAATTGCAAGTTTCTTTGACGACCGAATAATTTCCAGGAACCTGTGGCCACCGAGATCTCCGGATTTGACAACGCCGGTTATGGGGTTACTTAAAAGACAGGGTTTACGCCACACGTCCCCAGACATTGGACGATCTGAAGCACAACATCACACAGGAGATTCAAGCTATTGACAACAGAGTCCTCCAACGAGTGGTCAGTAACATGGAACGACGTGTTGAGTTGTGCCTTATGCAGGATGGAGGACATTTTCAACATTTGCTATAGAGGTAAATAATCTCCCAAAATTCCTCTACATTTTAGGTATAATAAGTTTTGAAACAATTAATGAAAGAAATGTGTCAGTTCTATATAAATCACTTAGTATAAAAATTGGAGAGCTACTTTAGAGTAAGAAGAGCATATAATGGACTTGCATTTTTTTACCTGCCGAGTATCTTGGAGACGCATCCGTTGGAGACCTGAAGGATGCGCGAGATGTCGCAGGGCCTGGCGCCCGAATGCGCCAACTCGACGATCTTCTGCCGGGTGCTGTCAGGCAACGGCCGACCGTTCACGTAGACCCCGCCCAGCTGGTTGATCCCACTGTGGCCTGCAGCAGAGCATCCAAATATCGTACTAGCGCCTACGTGGTGATCCTCCTCTGAAGCGGGCGGACAACAAGAAGAGAACAGACAGAAAACAAAACACAGTGTTACAAAATCTGAGGGGGCGGCTAACCCCCTGCTGCCTCCTGCAACATCCTACTACTTGACAGCCAAATCCTCAAAATTATGCAACGAGTCTAACGTCAGTGCTATTATTGCAACACGTGTAAAGGATTATTAAAGGAAAACGTCCGTAACTTGTTTTTAAAATCTCACTTTTAAAAAATGTGCTTAAAATACTAGAAAATATGGTCAAACTAACAACCCAAAATATCTAGAAAATCGTAATTTATATTAATATTTTATTACAATTATTCATTATTTTCAGTTTATTGAATTATACTTCATTTCATAATGACTGACAGGCGACGTAAACATTGCCGGCAAAGAGATAACTGCTATTAAACCAATGGCAGAGATCTCATTCCACGCTTGTCTTAAAGTTAGGCGATCTGAAGCGTTCTACCCCCGCCCAATTTTAAGGTAACCATTAACTGAGACCTCTGCCATTGGTTTAATAGTGCGCACATCACAAAAAGTTTGAAAACACTTATATTTTCTGTGTTATGGTGGTAAACATGTTTAATAACATTCCTCTTTGGTTTTTATATTCATTTTATCATCTTTTCGATGTTATTGATTCAACAATAACAATGGACCACCTCTGTGGTGTAGGGGTCAGCATGGTGGTCTCGTACGCAGAGGGCCCGGGTTCGATTTTCGGTCGAGTTGAATCTCCTGGTTGATGTTTTTCAGGGTTTTTCCTCAACCGTAAGGAAAATGTCAGAAAATTCGGACCACAACAGCCCTGAATATCACCGGCCTTATTCATCACCGAAATCATATTCATAACAAATCAGTAATACATATACAGTCGCCATCTAGTTCACAACAATAGAACCAGTCTTAACAATAGTACACAGGCCTTCGGATTTCAACCAAAGATTAACTCGCGATATGACCAAAGATGTTAAAGCGAGAATAAATAACAGTGAAAAAAATAACAATGAAAACAAATGACAGACACTAATAGGGCAATAAGCTTCAAATACTGCAAATAAGTGAAGTTATCCATAAGTGTGAATCGTGCTGTAAAAGTTGAATATTTTAAATCTGTTTAATTGTCATTAAAACCATTAGTAATGGCACATCGACTACCATCACTTAAGCATCATTGCAATGTGCGTACAAGGCCTACCATATCGGGAAACAGCTCGACGTCTAAGAGTTTCTCTTAGTGGTGGATTGAAGACCTGGAGACGTTACCAAGATATTCAATCAGTCTCTGACAGACCTCTTGAAGGCCGGCTACGAGTATCTACAGCAGGAAAAGATCGCTACATTCAATTATTGGCTTGGAGGAGGCCTACAATTAATGTCACAGAAGTTCAAAGGGTCCTACAACCAATTATTGGAAGAAATATAGTCACTTAAACCATCAGAAACAGTCTTCATGAAGTCAATCTGCATGCTATACGTCCTTGGCGAGCACCTTCGTTGACCAAGCAACACAAATTGCAAGATTGAGATGGGCAAGAGAACATGAAAACCGGAATCTCAATTGGTGGAACAATGTACTGTTCTCGGATGAAATCAGGATTTGTTTTAAACCAGATTCAGGACGAATTCTCATCTGGAGAGAGTCGGGTAATGTTGCAAGACTTCGCCATTCAGTTCCACATTTCCAACAAGGTGGAGGTTCCATCATGTTTTGGGGCAGCATCATGCATGGACGTCGTACACATCTCATGCCAGTCAAGGGTAATATGACGGCAGAACTGTATTGTAACCAGATTCTGTAAGCCATCATTGAGCCATTCCAAAGAACGTTTGGCGGTGGATTAATTTTTCAAGACGATAATGTTAGGGCACACCGAGCAAGACGTGTGGATGAGTCCTCGAGCGTGCTCATATTAGGAGAATGGAGTGACATGAACGCGATAGAGCATGCTTGGGACAGGCTCAAAGTTGTCATTCGACAACGCAATCCTGTACAAACTGTCCAAGATCTCCGAGAGGCCGCTGTTGAAGAGTGGAAGCATCTTGATCAACAGGTACTCGATGAGCCTATTAGCAGCATGCCAAGACGTATTGCTGCACTGATTCAAGCCCGAGGGGTGTTACCACGTATTGATATCTAAAATTATTCAAGTTGTTCATTTTGTTGTTTTATGAAATTTTGAGCTTAATCAATAAAAATTATCAAATAAATGCATGTTTTCAAAGAATTACTTTATTAGTTACATTCAATAATTTTAAAGAAACCTCTAAAAAAAAAAAAAAAAAAAAAAAAGAAAAAAGGAGAAAGGTGTAAAACTCGAAAAATTGAGGCGTTTCCAAACATTTTGTGATGTGTGTATTATACTTCTCTCCTCGGCTGGCAATATTTACGTCGCCTGTCAGACATTATGGAACGAAGTATAGGTTAAGTATAAGTTCGTAGCCTTTTTGTTCGTCATCACAACACTGCGTTGCTGCAAGATTGTAGACCTACATCATTTGTCACTTGTCTTTTGCTATTTGGAATATTGTACTTGTAAATACGCCTTGAATTTTGCGGATTTCAAGAAAGTTTGTGCTTTTTGTGGGCTAAAGAAAAATAGAGTTGCCTATCAAGTGAAAAAAAGAACACTTCCGACGTATTCCTTTTTTAACCTGGTTATTTAGCGAGATTATTTAGCGGCCTGCATCAACTACAAGGTTATTAAGCGTCGATGGAATTGGTGATAGCGAGATAGTATTTGGCGAGATGAGGCCGAAGTTTCGCCATAGATTATCTAACATTTACCTTACGGTTTGAGAAAACTTCGGAAAACCGCAACCAGATAATCAGCCCAAGCGGGAATTGAATCCACGCCCCAGCGCAACTCCGGATCGCCAGGAAAGCGCCTTAGCCGACTGAGGTACGTTGGTGACCGACATATTATTCTGTTTGACTTTAATAGAGAAGCAAAGGCAGCGGAGACGGCGAGAAACATTCGTGCTGTGTACGGAGAAAATGCCATCGGAAGGAGCACTGCAAAAAAATGGCACTGTCGTTTCAACACACAACACCCCATACAAAACGTTAGTGCCCATCCACAGAAGACGATATGCGTCCGGTAGGATAAAGAAACATCGTGTACTGCGAATTGCTTCCTAGGAATGTAACCATAACTGTTGACATTTATTACCAACAATGTCAACAAATAGACGCCTTGCAGCCGCAAGAAGAAAAGCGACAGAGAAGATTGCATCAAGTGGTTTTCTGTTAACGTTCCTACAGTAACGTAATATTATGCAAATCTAGCTTTCAGGTAAAGATCCCTATGAAGCAGACTTGGATATCAAGAGACATTTAGAGGTGAAAACATCAATATCTGGACCTGCCTTCTCCGATAAAGGAGCCGGTATTAAAATCTAAAGATTAATGTCTACTTCTGTGTCTATGATCGGTGTAAACTCTATCAAATCTCGTATTAGAGGTGAATATACAGTACTGCCAAATTTCACGAGAGTATCCCTGCTAGGGGAATAAGATTCTTAAGGAGTAAGAGGAGAGGGTAAGCTAGTAGCTCAGTGCCTTTGAAGATGGATGGGGTGGTATCATTGCCCGGCTAGTACAAACAAGGTTCCGTGTCGGAGTTTGATTGTAAGAGTGGGGGAAAACCTCGCATTTTTTGCTCGGATCTTCTCCTGAAATGCGGACAGTATAGGCTAGTTGATTTCTACTGTTCAGAATTTGAGAGCAAAGATACTGACCAAAGGTTAATAAATAATTAAAGGGAGAGATATAAAATTGTTATACTCGTACATTACGTAAACATTTTTTATTTCGAGGATTTAAAACTTAATCTGAATTACTAGTTATAGTATTGTCTAATGAACATGTACAGATTAACTGACAAAGCTAACTTAATAGTTTCTGGTATTGATAATCACAAAACGAACTATAGTACAAACACATATTAGAGACTACGTACACAAATACAATCAAAAGGACTTCATTCTCAACATAGAATCCCACAGACTACATTAAAATGGCATTGCTGGATTATTTGCAATGGCGTATTGTTTTGGAACGCCATTTAGTCTGGATTCGATTGAAATATCCTGCCCTATAATTGTTTTATCCATCGGTAGGCGGCGACAGATCATCCCTCAGCAGTATTACAAAGTTTGATCATTTTTAAAACAAATGGACTCTGTATTCTTCCCACAAAGGTCAGTCCAGCCAACCAAACAGGTGGCGAATCATGAATTTTACATGTTTCTGAAATGCTGCTGCTGTATTATACACACCGTCATGTGACAACTGTGCGTGTTGGACCATGAATATCTGGGAACATGTTTAAAACATGCCGATGTGGAGCTCAACTTGCTTCAGTGCTATCACGTTCAGATAAACAAATGTCGCTTGTTGGCGTTTGTAATGAACGAGTGAATTAAAAGTAAGTTATATCTCTATAAGACACAAAAAGTTATGAAATATTAATTATAGGAAACTCGCCGTTACGTAAAAATACACGCAATGTCGCCGGTTTTTGTTTTGTCGTTCAATATTTTTTAAAACTCATAGTAGTTTAACATAGCTCCAATTTTCAGAAGTGAATGAATGAGAAAATTAGGGAGAAACGTTTAAAAGGCGGACAACGAGAAAATGCGTCCTTGAAGGAAAATTGGGGCTGAGAGGAAGTAACTATGTGAGCTCCGAGCCTGTTGGCCACTTGTCTCACTCCGATGTTCGCCATTCCTTTACGAAGGAACATTAGAGAATCCTGAAGAGAAAAGTAAAAAATGGACGCAACCTAATGGCTACCAGATGAGGGGACCGAAACAAAACACGACATAACAGCAATAGAAACAGAATCTCAGAGCAATAGTCCACGGCCTACTCTTATACCAAAGATCCTTCTCAGGGGATTTAACTAGGCAACGGATTTCTAGATCCGTACCTATGCTGTTTGCTACGTCCTAGACGCATGTTATTCAGATCTCTCTGCGTTTCATGCAAGCCTACACAGGATCTCCGTATTAAAATTCTATAAGACCTACTTACGTACTGGCTTTTAAGGAACCCGAAGGTTCATTGCCGCTCTCACATAAGCCCGCTATTGGTCCCTATCCTAAGCAAGATTAATCCAGTCTCTACCATCATATCCCACCTCCCTCAAATCCCTTTTAATATTATCTTCCCATCTACTTCTCGGCCTCCCAAAAGGTCTTTTTCCCTCTGGCCTCCCAACTAACACTCTATATGCATTTCTGGATTCGTCTATACGTGCTACATGCCCTACCCATCTCAAACGTCTGGATTTAATGTCAGGTGAAGAATACAATGCGTGCAGTTCTGTGTTGTGTAACTTTCTCTATTCTCCTGTAACTACATCCCTCTTCGATTGCAGCGATATTTTACTACTTAATTAACTTATTATTCCCAGAACATGAATTTTACCAGCAATCGGAAAATATTGGGAATAAATTTGGATAAGGAACAAAAAACAGTTTTCTTTCCAGGCAGGATTCGAACCACGAAAGTCTGTTACCAGTCTATCGTATTTTGGAGTGAACAAGGCTGTGAAATCAGCTACAAGGGTCGGTCCGGTTTTTTTTTTTTTTCCACTACTGTACATACAGTACATAGATTTCACCTGAAATGGAATATTTAGGGTCTACTAAAATTATCTATTGTTAATTGTAACAACTCATAAATTCTAAATTGAATTTTCTAAAGTCTTAAATATCTCTTTTTAGTACCTAGAAATCTTTTCCCTAGATATGATCTAGATGTTAAAGCGTGTATATAACAAACTTAACAAAACAAATAATACTAATTTAATCAATAGGCCATCTTTAGGAATTTGCAGACTTTGAAAATTTATGAAACATCTATCTTTCTCTTATGATGTGGAATCTCGGCCATCAAGTCACTCAACTGAGTGCGTTCCTTGTATAATGGCAGTTGACTTAATATATTATGTCAACATAAGTGTCGAACTTGGAGTCAGACCACAAAGGGAAAAACACTGGAGGAGAGAGATTGGATCCGGTGCTGTGGATTGAACTTTAGCGTAGCTCAATGGTTAGAGCGCTTGGTACGTAGAACTAAGGACACGGGTTCGATCCCCGGCGCCGGAGCGAATTTTTCTCCTCTAATATTGATTGTTTAATTCTGCTAAATTCTAAACATGGCCCATATATTAAGTTATTTCTTCATTGTTCCTCTACGTACTAAAGGTTCCTTACGGCAATGTTGAATCCCACACGGTATGGAGAAATATTATAATTAAAATTTTAAATACTGAAATTGCACAAATACATATACACGCGCGCGTAGTCCTAAGAGTTAGGCAAGAATTTACAAACAGATCATTTTATAATTGACGCATAATATTACAATCCTAAATTAAACCCAGAAATGATACTCGCAATCCCAACTGATCGAGTTAACATAATGAAACGCTCCTAGTTCCCTACTAAAGTCGAGGTCGGCATCTTGGCCTCCGACTCCCTGCGGCTGTAGAATGTAACTTCACAGTAGCCTTGTAAGTTTCTGCTTTGTTGCCGAAACCCAAAACTTTGGTCATTGCCCTGAAGATAAGCGTTTCACTCGAGTTTCCAGCTCCATCAAGAGTTTATATTATGCTGCTGCTACCGCCTCTGTTACTTTAAATTCTGTGCTAAAGTGAAATATAGACTATCCTTCGTGCCCACTTCAATTTCAAGATATAATTCCTTCTTATTCAAAACAATTCATTGTTCTTGCAGGAGACACAGCCACTGATTACGAAATGGAAGAGCTTGAATTCGATCCCAGGCAGTGGTACGAGTCCCAGTGCCGGAGAAAATTTTTCTCCGTTCTACCGATTCTTCATCATATGGAAACGCAAATTTACTGCACTGAAACTCCGTATGCACAGTAATGGCAAAAGAAAAAAAAATACGGGCCGACTCTTGTAGCTGATTTCAGAGCCTTGTTCACTCCAGAGCACGATAGACTGGTAACTAAGACTTTCGTGGTTCGAATCCTACCTGGGAAGGAAACTTTTTTTTTTGTCCCTTATTAAAATTTATTCCCAATACTTTTCGATTTCAGCGATATATTACTAAGGTCCCCGAGCCAAATAACGCCATGTATACCTTTAACGCCACCCTATTAAAATTTGTTAACGACATAAGTTTTCGGTAGTGCACTACTGTAGCCTGCATTCGGTTGCAATCTAGTGATGAAATGAGTTACTAGCTGTCCGCTGACATTTACGAGTGACATTATATTCCATCATTTTCCTGTTGTGTGTTGATAGTGAATGGCTGTTCTCATATCAAGGTAAGAGGCAATATTTTATTTTGTGTGTTGAGCAAATAATAACTATATTAAACTATATATTTTCGTGATCCTTAAACATTCTTCTATGTATAGAAAGTATTTGCTATCTGTAAAATTTGAAAATGTTAGAGAAACAGGCATGCCATGTTATCAAGTACTCAGTAGCGCTTTAACGCCATGTGGCGTTAAAAGTCTACAGACAACATTTTAGGTTATGTTAGTACTAAGGCTGACAGTACAGCATCAGTGTGAAAACATCAGGAAAATCACTAAGCTTTCAACTTACAAATGTTCATAATGTCCAGTGATGTTATTGGTTCAATTGCTTATCGAACTCTTAATTTTTTTTTATTTTACACAACTTAATTTTTTTGTTTTACTTACTGGAAAACATTCATATTAAACGAAGGTAAATGCTTTTATGTTTAATAACTTTCTACTGGGTCACATTGTCTCTCTTTTTTTTTTTTTTTTTTTAAAGTAAGGAGTCACTGGAAAACATATTTGTGCGAGATAGTGCGTATTTGCTCGTTTTCCGCACAGAACCAATACGCGGTAAGTGTGAAATACCACATTCAGTATTCCCAACGTAACACACATAACAATTTCCCTCTTCTTACCGCTTAAGCGCGACATTCATTTTACTGCTTTAGGCTTTTAACATATTTTTAGAGACGTTTAACATAGTAATAATTATAAATTGGAAACTTACCACTGCAATTTCACCTAAATTGCACTGTTAATTATTGTTTTTAGATATTTGCAAAATTAAGTAAAGTCTACTACTCCACGAAAGCTATTGTATTCCTGATACAAGTAACATTAAGGAAGCCGTGAAAAAATCAACAAGACTCCAGATGCCGATGTTATTACTGCAATATGTTATATAAATAATATTGTTAAAATATTAAAATGAAAAATAAATCATTACATAACCTTACCGTTTGCTTTAAGTTGCATTTATAGACTGGGGGGAAAAAAAAGACAGACGTATATCACGGCCTGCTGCAGTATAGTAAACACAGAAAACATTTTATAGCAACAATGTTGAAGAAAGATATTTTGGTTTTCCAAAATTGCCATCATTAAACAGAAACCAAGATGGAGATTTCAGTGCAACTAATTAGAAATTCGTCTTTCAGGTATGTAATAAACGATCTTCCCACAAAATAATGTACGATACACGAGCGATATGTTTGTTTTCATGTTCTCGGAAATTAAAAAAGCTCAACTACGTTTTCACTTTTTCAATCTTTTCCTCGACCATGAAAACGTCAACATACCGCTCTTGTAACGTATATTACTATTTCCTCATCCATCTGGTGTTTCAGTTTCAGATCAAGAATCTTTCATTAGTATTGAGTGATTTTGTATCTTTTATTAACAGAAACTCAAATTTAGTCGCTTAGTTCAATTTGTGTTACTTAGAAAAAATAATTCATTAACAATTATAAGTATATAGGTTACTATAAAATAGGTGGCGTTAATTGGACACCCTGTTCCTAATAACGCCAGTTTACAAAGTTTTCTTATTTGAGTTCTAATTCTTGTTCGGTATATAATAGGGCTATATCCATTTTCATTGTGCTATTTTGTAAAGATAAGATTACAGTGTCTACTTCATAATTTTCGTGTTTGTACATAACTTATTTCCAGAGCAAAAGTGACTGAAGTGTTAAGGTGGCGTTATTTGGTACGTGTACCTTACTTAATTAACTTATTATTCCCAGAACATGAATTTTACCAGCAATCGAAAAGTATTGGGAATAAATTTGAATAAGGAACAAAAAAAAGTTTCCTTCCCAGGCAGGATTCGAACCACGAAAGTCTTAGTTACCAGTCTATCGTGATCTGGAGTGAACAAGGCTCTGAAATCAGCTACAAGGGTCGGTTCGGGTTTTTTACTGTACTTCGGTACATAATAGAAATATGATAAAGCGTAGGTAATCACTTTATGATTCTAGACGGCGCCATGTTCCGTCGGACCCCGGCCACTTAGTCACTTGTAATGAGTGCACCTCTGTACTTGTGGTTGGACATTGTGTCTACTGTCACACATACTGTGACACGGTACACGAGGGTAGGCCAACAAAGAGGAACACTGTCAATCCGGCATCGGAACTTGAATCCGGTGTGGCTTAATAGATAAAGCGCCAGCACGTAAAGCTGGAAACCCGGGTTCGATTCCCGGTGCCGGAGAGAATTTTTCTCGGTTCTACCGATTCTTCACCAGTGATAAAAAGTTTTTCTCTTCCCGTTAACTTCAAAAAACGAGGAATATCCCATAAAATGAATACTACCGTTCTTTACCGAAATAAAATGACAGAAATGATACCTTAGTCACTGACCACTTTCTAATTATAAGATCAAGACAGCTAGAAACACTCAAACTCCTGTTTATTGCCATTTCATTCTGTACTACACAGCTACGCCTATTTAGTAGCCTATAATGCGTTTGGGTCTAAAGAAAGCTGCAGAGCAGTACAACGTGGTCTGTTGTGACGAGAATCCAAGCCCCTGCATACCGGTAAGGCATCATGTCACAAACACTTTCACGTCTGAGTATTTCTAACAAAATATATATTAGACTATTCTCTACCTCGGAAACTGCGTAGATATTAAGGATATTGCTGAAGAGTTTAAGATAACATTTTTAGTGGGTTATTTTACGACGCTGTATCAACATCTCAGGTTATTTAGCGTCTGAATGAAATGAAGATGATAATTCCGGTGAAATGAGTCCGATAGTTACCCAGCATTTGCTCATATTGAGTTGAGGGAAAACCCTGGAAAAAAACCTCAACCAGGTAACTTGTCCCGACCGGGATTCGAACCCGGGCCACCAGGTTTCGCGGCCAGAGGCCCTAGCTGTTACTCTACAGGTGTGGACTTAAAAATAACAAATATTAGATAGGCCTATATTTATTTACAATTTATTTACTCATTTATTTACTTATTTACCTACTTATTTATTTTATAGATAGATAGATTCTAGGAAATAAAATTAATTTGTATTAACATATCATTCACTTTATATAATAAGTTAACAAATCTTAAAATACCCATTACTGTGTGATAGATTTTTTACTGTTCATAATATTCCTTGACTTTTATGCTATACCTAAACATGATGCTTGCCGATTGCAGGGGACTTGCTCCACGTGTTATATCAACGTAGGTAAACATTGGCTTTCTCCTGTATCGACGGAGCAGTATGTTGTAAGTTTATCGTCCTCAATTTATTAAATAATATTACTATAACCAGACAACAAATATGGACACTTTTCAATCACTGCCATGTCATAGTGAAAGTGTAATACAACAAATACAGACTGATACTTGAAAACGAAAGTAAGGATCTGTATCTTTGCCATAGAGAAATATGTCATTTTGTTTACTGTATTATGCGTCTTCTGCCATGGATTGCGTATTGCAGATCACAATAATAAACTCGTCGATTACAAACGTTCCATATTAGAGAGTAAACTAGGAAATCCGAAAAAGTTCAGAGAGCAAATATGGTTATTAGAGTCAATCCTCATTATAACAATTTTTTGGAGATTAGGAAAATAAAATTGTATCGTTATAGGCCTATCAGTAAGACACTGACAGAAACCTTAAAAAGAAATCCCGTTAAGAGTCACGCGTCCTTGAAGCGTCCACACTCCTCGTCTAGAATGCCAAGATCAGTCAACAAAAGTGTGAAATAATGAAAAGTATCTTTAAGAGGACGATACCAAGTGAAAAGTAAAATATTGAACATGAAAAGTCAAGTAAATTAAAACAAATTGTAACATCTTTTCGTTCCACAGGATTTTTCCAAAATTTGACCTTTGTAATGATAGATAAAAAATACTGGAAATATAGGAAATACACCGGAACCAAATAAATTTATCGTTGCAACATATTTTATCGTTTTATTGGTATATTATTATCAACAGTAATCTCACTAGACGTTTTGATTTATCTAGAGAAAATCAAAACTCGAGTGGGATTTAATTGACTATTACACGAATAGAAGAAAGTATATAAAGATTAGAAGTAACGAAGTACTCCAATACAATAAAATATTAATTGACTTACGAAAATACAACTGTCTTCAAATGTATTATTGTACCATCTCAACATTACAAAGCAGAAGCTATAACATAACCTAACTAATATACACAAGTGTTAGAAAAGTTTTAATTAAAGACGATGACATAAAAATAAACATGAATAATTTTAAAAGGAATAATTATTGAATGTACAATTTTCAAATTTGAATGTAGTTGGTGGTTCAATTGATGTTATATTGGACGTGTGCATAATAGAAGTGGAACTCGTTGATTTAGGCCTACATGGTGTACTCAACTTATTCAGGATTTCCGAATGGTGCTCTTCATTTATTTGTAAATCGGATTTCAGAAGATGCATAGGTATGATCAGTGATTTTTATTAATTCTTGTTCTTGAATGCCAATGAAAGTCATATTTGAAACTGCTGTGCATGGACTGGAGTGGTTTGTAATTTTATATATATTTTTGACGTCCAGACCAGCGCAGTTTCAAATGTTGGCAAACAAAGAAACAAATGCTAGGGACGCGATAAAATTAAACAAATGCTAGGGAAGCGATAAAATTGTGCGATAAGCAGCCATGATTGGTTGAAATAAGTCCTTTCGTACCGTTTTATTGGTCAAAAGTAGTATGACGTAGTAAGAGTGTAATAGTCACCATAATCATCATCTTCACCACCACCACATCATCATTTCTCATCTACGAGTTACAACATGTAACACCGAGGAAATGCATGTTCTGAGAGCGACAGCTGTCTTATGAATTTATGTTCTCCCTTCATTGTTTTCACAGGCATATAGGCCCTAAGGCAAAGTGCGAATCGCGATTGCATATTCATGAGCGATTCCTTAGTAGGCCTACTGGTAATTCATGTCTTAAGGAACACAGCTTTTAATGTGAGAGTGTATAGAGACGTAAACAATAACGGCATTATCATTAACATTATTATGATCATAATTTATTATGCCGGAATTGACGTACAAGATAGTTGAGAAGAGTGGTAAGGCGAAAGGTGATTTATTAAGGAATTATCTCCAGTCACCACTAAAATCACATATCACCGTCCTTCGCAAGTCTCTCGTGGCTCCGACTTAAAGAACGTAGAACTTTACACTCTTTGTCTTTACTCTTTCGAATTCTGCACACTTCAACACCAAATTACCTTTCGTCTCGTTTCTCTTATCTATACTCTAACCACGACGTAAATACCAGATCACTTATCTGTGGCACGCTAAGTATACCTCTTCATAGAACATCTTGTTATTCATCATCTTTTACAATATCCACCTCGCGTCAATGGAATTCCTTGTCACAAAGTATTAGGGGCTGCAAGACAATAAACACCTTTAAGAACAGCTTAAAAGATAACCTTATTAGCATTTCACTCCAATCATACTGATTTAAACTATCACTGACTACATTGTTACTTTTTTTCTTTAGACATCATCCTGATTGTGCTGTATTTTAATTGTCTCGTAATAATCTCTTTCTATTATCTAATATTATTTGAAATATATTAACATTCTATGTATTTTAGTTTAATTCTGCTACACAGTTTATTTCAGTGTTTAATTAATAGTTCATAGTATTTTGTTGTTTACTTTGTAAATAACTTTTGTATACATGTAACTCTCATCTCAATCAAATTGTTGGATTCTTTGTAAGTTCATGCATATGTATATACACTTTTTGCTGGTTGAGTGGAAGAGAAGGCCTTACGGCCTTAACTCTGCCAGCTAAAATAAATCATTATTATTATTATTATTATTATTATTATTATTATTATTATTATTATTATTATTATTATAAAATCATCATCTCATCATCTGGTTTTCAGGACGGGGAAGTATAGTCCTAGGCATCGAATGCAATCACCACTTTAATATGCTATGTTTCTAGCCTGTTTGAGATGTGTATTTTGAGAAAAGAAAAAAGTAGTTTTCCCTTCATTTTTCGCATTCGTTTTTAAGGGGAAACTTGTGCGAATTTAAAAACTTCTACAATTTTCCTCCAATATTTATGAATTTAAACTACATAAAAACGCCTACAATACTACCTGTATAAAATATGGTGCCATTAGTGCTAATAGTTTTGAAATTATATTTTTTAAATATATCTTATATTGACGTCACTAAAAGACTCCTTCCAAAGTTTTCAAAATATTTAGTACATACTGGCTCAAAAGCTTGAAGATAATCAAGAGAATATAAATTAATTAGTTTTTGAGCTCAGTCTAAAAAGAGAGTCACAATAAATTTTTAAATGGATTTTCTTAATTTTTCATCATTATTTCACCATAGTGTCCCTTAAATTCATTCATAAAAAACACAATCTCTTAAATATTTATACGTTTACACTGTCTAAAATATTTCATTAATTAATTGCACCAATAATTCAACAATTATCCGATCAACCATTCTTTCATTCATTCAAACCATTCATTCATTCGTTCGTTCAGACAATTCATTCGTTCGTTCAGACAATTCATTCGTTCGTTCAGACAATTCATTCGTTCGTTCAGACAATTCATTCGTTCGTTCAGACAATTCATTCGTTCGTTCAGACAATTCATTCGTTCGTTCAGACAATTCATTCGTTCGTTCAGACAATTCATTCGTTCGTTCAAACAATTCATTCGTTCGTTCAAACAATTCATTCGTTCGTTCAAACAATTCATTCGTTCGTTCAAACAATTCATTCGTTCGTTCAAACAATTCATTCGTTCGTTCAAACAATTCATTCGTTCGTTCAAACAATTCATTCGTTCGTTCAAACAATTCATTCGTTCGTTCAAACAATTCATTCGTTCGTTCAAACAATTCATTCGTTCGTTCAAACAATTCATTCGTTCGTTCAAACAATTCATTCGTTCGTTCAAACAATTCATTCGTTCGTTCAAACAATTCATTCGTTCGTTCAAACAATTCATTCGTTCGTTCAAACAATTCATTCGTTCGTTCAAACAATTCATTCGTTCGTTCAAACAATTCATTCGTTCGTTCAAACAATTGATTCGTTAAAACAATTGATTCATTCAAACAATTCATTCATTCAAACAATTCATTCATTCAAACAATCCAATTTGCAATAATTGTGTTTTTTCTTCATCTTTTAATTTTTAATTTTGTTAATTAATAAAATACTTCCCTTAAAATTCTGTAGAATTCTCCCTGAACACGAGTATTTACTCTGTCTGGGGGTGCTAGAGTGATTATTATAATATGTAAAAAAATATGTAACTTATCTTTGTTCTAGCAATAAATTATTATTATTATTATTATTATTATTATTATTATTATTATTATTACTTATGGCTTTTAAGGAACCCGGAAGTTTATTACCGCCCTCACATACAGTAAGCTCGCCATCGGTCCCTATACTGAGTAAGAATAATCCAGTCTCTACCATCATATCCCACTTCCCTCAAATCCATTTTTATATTATCCTCCCATCTACGTCTCCAAAGATCTTATTCTCTCCGGCCTTCCAATTAACACTCTATATGCATTTCTGGATTCGCCTATACGTGCTACATGCTCTGCCCATCTCAAACGTCTGGATTTAATTTCCCTAATTATGTCAGGTGAACAATAAAATGCATCCAGTTCTGTGTTATGTAACTTTCTCCATTATTATTATTATTATTATTATTATTATTATTATTATTATTATTATTATTATTATTATTTATGGGATCACGCAAAAATCTGCTAATTTGCCGCAAGTTAATACAATGTTTGTGTTACTGCTCGATTTATCGAGCGTCAAGAGCAAGATGAATGAATAATGTGTCTATCTACACTCCATATACCTGCATCGAGTTCTTGATAAACCGTGGTACTCAGTTTCTATTTGGTTGAGCTTATTTCCTTGTTGCACTGTCGCAGTCAATAAAGGTACTTCCCCTCTTTACGTCGAAGAGCAGAGCTGGATTACTTCTCTCTAGTTTTGGAGCCCCTGGGCTGTATCCACCCTGCACTAACCCTATCTAAGTCCACTCCGACTGCCGCAACCGCAGTGGGTCGGCAGGATGGCCTCTTGTAAGCCACGTCACAGCGGCGACTGCGACATCCCAAATATCATGCCCCGCACTTTCGTTGCAACTTCATTCGAATATTTATCAACTATGTAATTGTTCATTTAAAATCCCTCTTTAGAAGTGACTCTTAAAGGTAGGTAAGCATTTAAAAAAATTGTCTATTATACGGCAGCATACAAAAGGTATTTTTAATACTGACTTTTGTCAATTGTTTCCAACTGAACATCACACGAGAACAACCGCAATCGATCAATGAAGTGGTTAAAACACATTCCAAGCTTCATTTTAAAAATTACTGTTCTTGGTTTAGACATGTGTGCTACAAAAATTAAATAAATTGCTCCAACTATTTTGTTAATAAATATAATATGAAACAATTAAGAATTAAATTTAATTAAAAATACTGGGCAACAGAGTTTGAACTGAAAACCTCTCAATCTGCAATCAAATGCTTTATCACGGAGCTATAAAATCGGAGCTTGGTTGTAAGGTATTGAAAGTTTCACCATTTTAGTGAGCGCGGTGGAGAAGTCAAAATTCTCTCTGTAACAGCAAGAACGAACGGCTATCTAAAAAAAATAGTGTGAGAGACACTTTTTAAAAATGATTTGAATGTTTCACTATCATCCTAAAAGTCGTCCAATGAAACGCTGGGTTGAAAATTCAACTGAGAGATCGTAACAGGTCGTAGGGCCTAATAGCCTACTTGAAGGGAGGAAAAGAAAGAAGAAAAATTATCTTACTTTGTTTGTAGAACTTACGGCCTTGTTTTATAAACATCCCTACTTACAAAATAAAATGTCATTTTTAACACTTGTATCGTAAATAAGCCTATTTTAACTCACAGATTATTCAAAGACAAAAGCCGGTTGTGGAAAACGTAACAGCTAACAGAAATCTTTATGCTGTATGTAGATTACGGATATGGTGAATTCCATTGGAACACGGATGTTTAACAGTTGTCAATACATATGGCATCCTGTGCTATCTTGAAAAGATATCCGGCTTCGTTCTAAGATCACGCCATTACAATTCCATTTTTTAATTTCATGTTAGTTTGGACGAAATTTATCTGTTCCTGTGCTACGTCCCACCTTTCTTTAGAAAGGTACAGAGAAAGCAGCGCTATTAATCGTCTATACAAAATAATTCTCTAATTTGACTTTTAAAATCCAAATTTACAAAATTATCTACAATCATTCCTGTAGCTCAGGCGGTAGCGAATTTGATTCTGTAACTGAGACCACGCTGCAGCGTGTATTCGAGTACTGTTTGGGTCCACCACTGTGGAGCAACGGTTAGCATACCTGACCAAGAAACAAGCGGGCACGGATTCAAATCCTGTTTAGGACAAGTTATCTGATTGAGTTTTTCCTGTAGTTCCCTCAACCCATTAAGAGGAAATGCTGGATAACTTTCGGCGCTGGACCCTGGACTCATTTCGCTAGCATTATCACCTTCAACTCATTCAGATGATAGATAACCTTAGCGGTTGATAAACAGTCGTAAAATAACCAATCAAAAATACTGTTAGATCTGATTACTTGGCTGAGTTTTTCCGAGATTTTCCCCGAAAAAAAAAAAAAAAGAACACACACACTTAGTTCATGTTCATTACGTATCTTATCTATACCCACTCACATTGTCATAGCAACAAGTTTGTCAACAGCTTTGTCATATCTACAAAAGATGAGCTAATGCCGGAAGTGTACGACCTTGGCGACCGGTCTACGTGGCTCAAGAAAGACAGCGTCCCGAAAAATTATTCCATATCTTTCCCAGTTGGATTTATCGCAGATGTCACGTTGAATGGTCTCTACGTTATCCGGACTTGAATCCCTTAGACTTTACTTTCTGGGGATATGTTGAATCATGGTTCTACAGTGTCAAGATTCGAGCCATGAAACCTCAAGGATGAGTGTCGCGTCGTATCACCCGTGCTACAAACAACATGCGGTTTCGCTTCCAGACGTGTGTGAAGCTTGGTGGAGCACATACAAAAAGTATACAGTGATAAGTCCTATGGTGCGGAACTTTTCGGACACTCTATAGATCTAAGGCAATTACACTTTGGGCTCTATGTAACAAACAAAAGAAGAATGAAAAATAATGGATAAATACAGAACCGAACATGAAATAATATTGAAAGCATACTAAAGGAACAATGAACTATTAAATAATACAAGAAAATTTGCCCTGCAGCATTTCTGCCTACAGATAGGCCTACCTATATCATGGTCTACAGGTATTTACGTTCGAATATTGTTAGATGACAATAATATCCTAGACGTTAGCCGCTAAATAAGGTGTCCTTAACTGAAGATACAGTACTCGTTTTTTGTAGATTTACAGATAGTAAAATGAAACTGAGAATTTAATAGAGAAAATTGAGATCTTCAACTACTTTCAGATGATGTATAAGAAAAAATGTTTTCGTGCTTTGTATTATTATTTCATAAGATACTACATATTTTGCGAACTCTTTTTGTAACTTTCCCAGAATTTAAGACTCCTTCAATTTATATATAGTAGTTCAGTTATCTATACTGCGCTA
This sequence comes from Periplaneta americana, assembly GCF_040183065.1. NCBI lineage: Eukaryota > Metazoa > Arthropoda > Insecta > Blattodea > Blattidae > Periplaneta > Periplaneta americana. The sequence goes on from NC_091120.1 coordinate 56,245,569, forward strand.
ATCGTAGAGTACAGCCTATCGATTTTGAAGAAAAAAATGAATTTTTTATTGTCAATCACAAACATGTTTTATTAAACTTATCTACTAACTTTGATATTACTTTTCTTGCTTGAACTGGGCGTCCAGGAAATTTACGTCTAAATACCACACAATTTTCTGCACTTGATATACGCCTCCAAGATAAATATCCGATGACGCAGTGAATATCTCACCATTGCACAACACCTACGAAGTAAATATCGTCGTTGTTCCTGCAATAACTCCTATGTGCAAAATATAAAATTTTTCAGTAGGAAGAAAGACCACATTTATTCATTCTATGGCAACCGTACATAGGAGAATGCAAATTCTTACATTTTCAAAAGAAAGAAATATAATTACATATAGGAGAATTTATTATTTGCTGTATCACTATTTAAGTTATTTCATAGAGCAAAAATCTGAAAATCGATAATTATGTCACATAGGAGTTATTGCAGGAACAACGACGATATGTGAGTTATGTTGGTATAACTTAAGTTTATTGCTAAATTTTATTATGCCTTTTCCAAATTTATAATGCCTTTTTCAAAGATTATTGTGCCCTTTTTTTACGTTTATATTACCTTTTTTGCCTACCTATTTTAACTGTTATAAATCCCTAAACATCCGGGCTCAATGATGATGCTCATTTTGTACCTCCATCTTTTTCGATGCACCAATCGCATTCTAATGCATCGGAAATTATGGAAAAACAGCATTCATGAAAAACGAAATTGCTTACGCAAGCGGTATGAACCCTAAGGCCTTAATGTTCCAAAAAATTCACAGGCTTCATAATTTATTGTTTCTGACAATAGCCTATAACTTATTGGTGTTAACTGGTCACAAATTATATTAAGTCTCTCTCACTTGAATATGAATTTCGTTTTTAGGCATGGAAAACTGTTGCATTAGAAATTAGTTCACAGTGTCTCTCTTCGCAAAGGTAATGGATTGATTTATTTATTTTATTTAGTAGGTTATTTTACGACGCTTTGTCAACATCTTAGGTTATTTAGCGTCTGAATAAAATGAAGGTGCTAATGCCGGTGAAATGAGTCCGGGGTCCAACACCGAAAGTTACCCAGCATTTGCTCATATTAGGTTGAGGGAAAACCCCTGAAAAAACCTCAACCAGGTAACTTGCCCCGACCGGGAATCGAGCCCGGGCCACCTGGTTTCGCGGCTAGACGCGCTAACCGTTACTCCACAGGTGTGGACAAGGTAATGGAAGAAAAGAATTGGCAAAGATCGATTTTTTTTCGCCCCATTAAGAGAAGCATTTTAGGATCCATCCCAGGCAGTGTACCTAGTAAGTTGTCTATTTAGTTGTCGGTCCTTTCCGTTAATATGAATTAAACATACATCCAAGCCTTATATCCCATGGGATTCTATGCCGTAGGGAATATCTTACTTATTAAACACTTCCTTCCATCAACAGGATGGAGTTAATCTACAAGCAACTGCGATTAGGCACTCTGAGAGCAACTCTTTTGCCCGAACCTTGCTCCAAGACTGGAGTGTATGAAATTAAACCTGAATACAAACTCCATTAGTCCCACCCCCTCCAGCTTACTTGTATATGAAAACTTTGTTTTCGTAATCGGATACAGACCGGGCATACCGCCGCCATTGTACCTATGCTCACTCGCTATTCTCTTCTGCAATCGGAGTCTAGTCGGATTTAACAAGGGCTCCAATTGCTTCTTATGGCCGGAGGCTTCGATAGCACGCGCCTCTTCCAATCCGCACGATTACCATCAAAATAGCGGAACGGGTGTTAGACAATCCGCAACAGAAAAGACGGATCTCTAAATTACGCAGCTAAACGGAGGTATAATAATAGCCTATAGGAATCCTTCTTCATTCTCTCCTATCTTTCAGTTCCTTCTTTGCCCACTTCATTTCACCCTCTTTCTATTTTCCTCATCAACTGATTACTTCTTGCATTAGATCTTCATTTATATATTTTTCTTTTTGTTCTTTCTTTTTTCTTTCGTCATATTTATCTTCCTTTCTCCCCTACATTTCTCTTTTGGTGTAATTTATTCTTCCCTTTGTTTTCAGAACATGAGAGAGGTGATAGTACGAGGAAGAAAAATGAAGTGCACAAGATTTTCTGGTGGTACGGCGTCGTTAGCAGAAGAGAAAACAAAACTAATCTATCCATAAATATTTTTCGACTGTATAAAAAATCGTGTCTTTATGATTATGTCGTATCTTTTGAGTTTTCTAAGCCATATAAGCTTGGAATGGAATTTAACTGAGGGGGCAAGGATGGCCCAGCACTGGGACCTATTGAGATCTATTGCGCTAGCCTTCGATATAGAATGAGTTGCATGCCGCAGATTCCCTATGCGCACCGCCCTAACCACATGACTGCCTTAACGACCGGTCCCTACAGCATATACCATTCCTGCTTCGGCAAATTCCTCCAAGGCCCCCTATCGGTCCGAGGCGAAACTCCTCCCCCGAGTAGGTCCGCCTCGGGTGCCATTGCAGAAGCCATCCAACGTCACTGAACTACATTCCACGGAGGCCGGTCGAGAGGGTCAGCAGTTTCGGGAAGCCGCCGGTAGAGTGGTCTAAAAAACCAGAAACGGGATGATGAGGAAAGGATGATGGGGGAGGAAAGGAAGTGGCGAAGACGAGTGGGATTCCAATCGCCTGATAAAGTTACCTGATATTCATCCATAGGAGTGAGGAAAAAGCCCCGAAGAAACCTCACCCAAGCAACTCGTCCTGACCGGGAATCGAACCCGGGATCGGAGTTAGACTTGCTAACCTCTCAGCCACAACGGTGGACGCCATATAAACTTACTATGTAACTTGTGGAAGATATTTAAAAAAATATATATATAATTTTTTTAATTACGGAAAACATCATACTAGTTTTAACGCATGTTTTTTAGAATAAAACGATAACAATCTTGTTCGACTCATTCAATTCACCAAAATATGTACAAAATATCTAATAAACAGAATGTAAAAAACAAGCTCATGCTACAGACGAACTTAGACAATATATAAAAAAATGCAAATATTAAGGAAACTTTTGCATGCGCATAACAATTTCATCAAAATATATTGAATGAATAACTCCTATACCATAGATTAGTATCTAACCATCAAGAAATAAAAATATAATTGTGTGCTTCCTATTGTTCATTAAAGTTATGAATAAAAATACGCGAGCGTTTACGAATCGATAGTGACGCCATCTATGTCGGCCATGCAAGTATGTCTAATGCGCATGTTCCCGGCCGGGAGCCGAGCAGAAACCTTTGTAATTGATGTTGAATTTTAAATTTATTGGAATAGATTCTTGTTTATATTTACCTTCAATCTTAAAACGGATTCACATTTATTCAATAACTTACATCTCAATATTTTATTTCGGTAATAATAGGCCTATTTCTCGTCTGGAACACGATACAATACTACTTATTTATCCTTCTCCTGGTTTACTGGTAAATAATAAATTATTAGCTGAAAGCAGAGTCTTTTGTTTACGATAATAATGCTTACTACTCCCCTTCAAGCTGACGAGAGTTGCACGTACGACCCCTTTAATTCGAAATTACAATCCTCCCCCACCTCAAAACATCCAGACTCCTGTTTCGTGGGAAGGTTGGATTGAATACTTTTGTTGAATTGCTTCTTGAAACCTTTTGAAGGAAACGAGCGTCTCTATTGAGGATGAAACAGCTTGGTTTGTAACTGTTCGCTATTAGTTGTTTCAAAACTGATTACCTGACGGGGATCTGATTGGACCGGCTCGTTACTCGGCAAGATGTAGTCTCCTGTTTTTTTTCTCTGCTCTCTACAGAATTTTCCCCTTCTTAAACTTTACTAGAGACGATGATGAACTCAGTTGGATCTTCTCTCATTGCCTCTGTTTCGAGAGTGTGATAGAACATTTGCAAACACGGATAAGGGAGAGCGAAATAAAACGGGGAATCTTACTTTTATCCAGGACACCATTTTACCAACATCTCATTTTGTCTTCCCGTTGAGTAAATTATAGTGCAGTTCACATAGGTTCATTTCCTAAGAAGCTAATAGCAGGTTGCATCAAAGCAGGTAAAATCACAATTTTGTGAACTGAAACAATAATACCACCTATCTACGTGCCTATTTACCCGCTTGCCTATTTACCCGCTTGCCTATTTACCCACTTGTCTATTTACCTACTTGTCTATTTACCTATTCGTTCATTTATTCATATATATTTATGATTGACTAATTGATTGATCTAACATTAAATTGACGAGGTTGTCAGAAAATGGCACCTGACTTTAACAAATAGAACTAATAAAGTCCCTGTCGATACACTCTTGTTCGCCGACGACCAGGTTATAATAATTTCTATGGAGAATGACCTGCAAAAAGCTATTTTCAAACTAAGCAAGATCGTACCGCATAACATTACAACCTAGAAATCTCTTTAACAAAGAAAAAGTTATGGCCCAAAGAGGCAAAGAAATACGAACCAAAGTAGTGTTATTAAGGTTTGTTCACAATAAACCGGGAACGGAAACGACAGCAAGAACGGAAATACTGTTAAAATAAATGTAGGCTATTTAAATGTGAGCATTCACAATTTTATTAACTATTATGAATGCTCACATTTAAATACATTTATTTTAATATTAGTTTCGTTCTCGTTCTCATTGTCGTTTCCGTTTCCGATTTATTGTGAACCACCCTTTAAAGGACAGAATACTGTAACAAGTAAATGATTTTAATTATTTAGGAGTATCTATAGCTTATAATGAAGGGGAATATATAGACGATTACAAGCTTTCCAATATATATGCGGTACATTTAAAAGAATATTGGCAAGAAAAGTAAGAAAGGAAACACTCTTAAAATTTTACAAAGTATTAGCTGTACCTGCGCTTTTGTGAGGCTCAGAAACATGGATCCTGAATGAAAAAAACAATAAAAAGAATTAAAGCATATTACACTAATCAAACTTCAGATGTATACAAACAATTGTTCTTCCTATGACACACATATCGTGAAGTGAGAAGTACTGCCTGATAACAGGTGTACAGACACGGAATTAAAATTTGGAGCGAGTCTTGATGGGAGTCCACCTGCATGTTTGCAACAATTTCACATGACTGTCCACAAGCAGCATATAGGCTTATACAAGGGTTCTTGTTTACTACACACGCGCAGTTTATTGTAAGCGAAACTTAAAGGCTACAATAAGGGAATTCCAAATTTTATTTCCATATCTGTACATATCAGAACCTCAATCAGAGGTAATATTATGCAATGTATTTAAATTGATTTTCGCGTCCAATCAAATTTGATAGAGAAGAAGTGATGGGTTATTGTTATTACTATTACACGATGACAGCCATTATATTATTACGAGATTATTGCGAAAATATGATACCTCATTCAGCATCGAAAAAACGAAATTGTAAAAATGACACTTGAAATTTTAATAAAATTATCACCATAGAAAGACGGCTATGTTCACTGTTGAGAGAAAAAATAAAAGCATTGCATTGAATTTCATCAACTTTTCGGTACTCAGAGGTGTATATCACCCCTTTTCGCTTTCCAACGGGGTTTGAACTCTCGAACATCAAGACGAATGGCAAACATGGATAATCGAGGGCAACTATTACCGCGTTACGCCATTAAAAGACGTTAAGAAAAGAATTACAATTTCTTGCCAACAGCTCGCTCAGTTATAAATAACTAGATTCTCACATTTCTGGAAGATAAACGCCACTGCCACGCTTCCCAGCTATCTTGCAGCTGGGAGATGGAAGTAGGAGACTCAAAATAAGAATAATAAGAGGAAGAGGTGACGGGAACAGTAGCGACGCCCGTGAGCCGGCAGAGAGGATGAGAAGAAGAAGAAGGTGAAGAAGAGCCCCTCTCGCTCTCTCTTTGTTGACATGGTAACCCCTTCAGTTTCCACCGCTCGCACCTCAAATTGCATTAGCTTTAACATTACATGGAGAATTGAAGATGTACTGAGACGTAAAGGAGGCGAGAGGCAAGACGAATTTAGTAGTAGGCCATGCACTGAATGAAGGAGAAGAGCGAGATGAACTCACATCTGTAAACAGCTTCCTTTGTGTGTGTATGTGTGTTTATGTAAGGAGCTCGACCGCCCAGACAAACTACCGTCACGGCAGAAACGATGTCACTCCTATATCACCTGCTACGTTCACGTATAATGCGCCTAGTCTACTCCATACCATTCTGAAAACTGTATGTATTTTGCAAACTATTCTGGTGAAAGCCGCCGTTTTTGGCGAGTGAAATAAGCAATGGGAACGTTAAGAGCGAGTGTCTCATCTTTGTCGCAGTCTGTGGGCGAAAGCCGGCAATTTTGATTGGCAGATTGTTGACGTGACGTGTATTTGAGTGGTACCATTCTCAACTGCACTGACAACAAATGCTCACTGACTGGGCTTGTACTCAAGGACACGCGCCGAAAACGCTGACGCTGGCTGTACTATTTAATGGATGTTCGTGATAATTTCTCTCATCTGTTTCAGATTTTCGCAACGAGAATCAAATTTTCATTGCATTTAAATCCGTCTAATGATTTACGTTGCTCAACGAATACACATGTGACTAAGTTATGCTGTCCTCATTGTCAGCAGTAGTTAATTCACTTCATTCCCCATTAGGTTAAGCGTTCATTACCCGCAACGGGATCGTTTGGCGCTTTCGCATTTTTAATCTTTGCACTATTTTAAATTGAGCATCGCCCACTTGGCCGTATTGCCTCTGTCCGCATGACCGGATTCCGTCCAGAATTCTGGCCAGAGAATTCTAAACGAATTTCTGTACGAGCCGAGATCGAAAAAGAAAGTCATGACAATATATTGATTGCAAGCCTTCAGTCTCGGTAATATTAAAGTCATAAATGAAATGAATTACGAGAAGCTTATTTTGTTTTTATCTTCTTTCAAAGCTAACGCAATTAAAAATACATTCTCCTCAGAACTTCTCATTTTATTTCCTTAGCATTCGGTCTAGAGGTAAATAACAACACTATTAGATATTAATTCCGAAATGCAGACAAGTGAGCAACACAATAATAAAAATCCGAACACACCGAACGAATCCATTCCGGTTAGTGAGCGCTTACATTTAAACAACTTTCTTGACTTCATCAGTCCAGGAATTTTTAAATAGGCGGAGGAAAAATGAGAGGATTTTGTTTTGTAGAACAGAAATTAAAATCTGGTTGTCATGGAAATGCTCATATCCGATAAAATTACACGAGGGGGTCCATATATACGTAGGCTATAAAGTTTTTGGAAGAGTTCATTGTAGTTTGTAGGGAAGTGCAATATGAAAAAATAATAATATTATTATTCGGTTGTACTTTGACATGAACCGTTACTAGCTGGAAACAGTTTACAGGAATCCTTGGATATCTAAACATGTCCGAGTCCTCCGAAGTATGTTTTCAATACGTTTTTGCGGTTCATCCACATCAGATAGGACTACTGAGATCACATACACTACGCACTTTAAATTGAGGTATGGTGATCGGGGTACCCACACAATAGGTCCACCACGGTTTATCTTACAACTGGGAAAACATGCTCCAGGTGACGTCCGCCCATGGATATACAACATGATCACATAAGCGTCGATTTACTGTCATCGTTTTCCGAAGAAAAAAAAAGTATCATAATACGAAGCACAACATGAAATCACACGATATTACGCGATATTCACGGATCCGCCGTATCATACATCACGGGCGACAACTTGGGAATGTGACAGATTTGTTTGTGTATTCGTAGGATATTTTACTTATTATGTTTGGTGAGTAATCACCTTCAGAGATTTGTTGTAGTATTTATCTGACGCCCTGTATGCATATTCATGTAAAAATTAATATCCACATGGTTATGATTCCAATTGAAAACTAAAGATAATAATCTTAGGGCTTAAATATGTCTATAAAAATTAATGTAAATTCTAGCATTGTGGAAATACAATAAACAAATTACTGCAGCATTGAACTGTAAAAACTGTACACTTTTATTCGCAAAAATATATAGTCAGAATTCTTTCCTCCCCACACATAGTTTGAGAGGAAAGGAAGCCTGAAAAGCATATATAGCTTTTCATTTCAGTTGTTAATGGAACTTACATATTAGCGGGGATTATCCATAAAATATGTCCCTTTTAAAATATTTGTTTCATACTGTAGTAGTCTAATGTTGGTTGGTTAAAAAGTAATGTAGTTAGTATTTTGTCAATTTCAGATTCAGAGTTCATAAACAGAAACTTACCATTAGAAGATATTATGGGGGAAGAAAGAAGAAGAAATATATCTATCTTCTTGAAATTACAAAGAGAAGTTTTCTGTGTGTAAATTAAAAAATTAATGATTCATCTTCTTATCGGGTTCGCAGTGAATGATTTAATTTCTGCATGTCTTGATAGAATAGAGTCTACTGGAGGAAAAAAAGCTGCAAAACTGTAATACCATTATTTATAACATACCATAATAAAGAACTTAACTGACGAGAAACGAGTAAAAAAAATTATGATTCATTTAACGACACTCGCAACTGCCGAGGTTATATCAGCGTCGCCAGTGTGCCGGAATTTTGTCCCGCAGAAGTTCTTTTACGTGCCAGTAAATCTACTGACATGAGTCTGTTGCACTTAAGCACACTTAAATGCCAGCGACCTTGGCCGGTATCAAACACTCGACCTCGAGCACAGAAGGCCAGCGCTATACCGACTACGCTACACAGACCGACGAGAAACTAATAAAACATATCATACTGTAACGTACATTCGAAGTACTACGATCTGTTTCAATAAGACATTCTACCTCTTCATCTGAATTCCACCTTGCTTGAATCCATTACCCTGCAAAATCATCGTTCTCAATATCTTCCACACTTCTCTCCATTTTTTTCTGTTTCGTTTTCCTTACTTCATACAATCTATCATAATCAAAACCATAACGAGATCTTTCAGAGTCATTTGTTTTCAGTCTTTTCATTTTTTTATTTCGGTGCACAGTTGTCGACTATCCTAACCAATCATCTGTTTTCCATTCGGTCGATATGCTCGTTCCACTCAATTATCTGTTTTTAATCCAGCCGTTGATGGATTTAACATCTGATATTCCTTGCTAATATAGGAGTTTTATAATTTCATATTTTAACGATTTCTGTGATTGTTTTTGTTTTCCACCTCTGCTTTTTATCGAGTTATTTTACGGCGCTGTATCAACATCTCAGGTTTTTTGACGTCTGAATGAAATGAAGGTGATAATGCCGGTGAAATGAGTTTGGGGTCCAGCACCGAAAGTTAACCAGCAGATTTTCTTAGATTTAAGGAAAGCTTTTGACACGGTTAACCATAGTTTACTTCTGGACAAATTATTTGATATAGGAGTCAGGGGTATTGCGCATAATTTATTTCAATCATACTTAAACAAAAGAACTCAGGTAACCAAAATTGATGATAATATCAGTGAAAATGTAAATATTGATATAGGTGTCCCTCAGGGAACAATTTTAGGTCCTATTCTATTTTTAATATATATTAATGATTTATTAAACATTGATTTGAAAGTACATAATGGCTCCTGTTATTCTTACGCTGATGATACGGTGGTGATTTTCAGTGGTTTAACTTGGGAGGACACTTATAAACATGCCAATGTAGGTATAAATTTGATCAAAAACTGGCTTGATGCAAATTTGCTATCTCTAAATATAACTAAAACTACTTTGGTGCCATTTTCTTTAACAGTCTCTGGATTGAACAAATTGAAATCACTTTCTCATTTAAAATTAATAATCCACAACTCATTTTGTAAACACTCTACAACCTGTAAATGGCCTTGCCTGAAAGAATCTGTAGATGTGAAATACCTGGGAATTATTGTTGATCAGCACTTGAAATGGGATAGACAAATCACCTTTTTATGTAACAGGATACGTAAAACAATTTACAAATTTGTAAACCTTCGCCATTATTTGCCTACTCATGTATTACGTTTGGTTTATTTGGCTATAGTTGAATCTGTTATCCAATATGGTATAATTGGATGGGAGGCATTACAAAAACTGCTCTTTTTCCTCTAATTATGTTGCAAAAACGTATAATCAAAATTTGTTTGAAAAGGCGACTGGATTATCCAACAAATTTGATCCATTCTGAATTGAATGTTTTTAGAATTGACCAAATTTATAAATACTCTTTAATGAAATTCTATCATAAAAATAGAACGAAATTTGTAGCTCAGCCACATGCTCATAATACGAGACGAAATGAAATTCTTAAATTAGTTGAACCTAAATATTTCACATCTGCTGCTTTACTACACAGTACAAATTATGGTCCACGTCTATATAATTCGATAATAAAATTTCATCCAGAATTGACTACTTTAAGCAATGAAATTTTCAGATCCAGAATTAAAAAATTGATATGACAGAGTTCCCTGTATATATATACATGGTACATAATATATATATATATATATATATATATATATATATATATATATATATATATATTATGTACCATGTATTGTAAAACAAGTTTATTTCTATCCTAAGTGTATTTTTCTATTTTATCTTGGTTACTATATCAACATGACCTGCACTAATTATACTACTAATAATAATTTAATATTAATCCATCAATCTAAACATCGTCTCTTTTTTCACTCAGTTATTATTAGTATTATTATTTACTAATTTTATTACAATCTTTATGTGAGCTTTTTTCTTAAGTATTTTGTCTACAAAGTATGTGTATCTATGTAACGGAACTGTCCCCGAACACGAGCTTTGCTCTTTCGGGGTATTTTAATGTATCGTTTTTATGTATATGTCATTATTAAATAAATAAATAAATAAAATAAATTTGCTCGTATTAGGTTGAGGGAAAACCTCGCAAAAGCCTCAACCAGGTAACTTGCCCTGACCGGGGTTCGAAACCGGACCATCTGGTTTTGCGGTCAGACGCGCTAACCGTTACTCCACAGGTATGTACACCTCTGCTTTCATAACCCTATCTCAGTACATGTGTAGTAACTGATTCATGTATCCTTACTTTTTATAAGTGTGCAAAACCACAGTGTAGTAAATACTGTACAGTCACGAAGCTCAATACGTAGTAAATATGCATCCATAGATAGTTGCTAACCACCAGGATCGCTAATATCGTCCATTACAGACAATGCGAAATAGTACCAGCACAGTCTATTGTTTCTAGCACCCTCACAACTCAAGCTTCGTGACTGTATATACTAGACTGTGGTAAAATCATAATAATTAACCGACTGAGTCAAATCAGTAGAAGGCATGTAGTAATACATTTCGCGTATCGAAATTTCGACGAATTCGAAACTAATGTAAAGTAACTATATACACGTAAATTCGAAGAGCTGAATAATCCGGGTAGACCTACAGTATTTGAAATCCTATCTTTTGATGTGACGATATTCTTAGATCAAGTACAAACATAACAGAAGAAGCTATGAGAGATCGGCATCGTTACGTATAGTAGTCCTATATCCAATTTACTATATCTCCAGTAAACGTAATAACTTGTCTTCGAAGTTCGGGTCTCGATGGAGGAGATACAGGTTAACTTATAGCGGAGTGTTTGTCGGAGATGGGGGAACAGACTACGGCATGTTTACTTTTTTCCGGTCTAGTTGAAGGTTTCGTACGTACTAGCACTGAAGCTGGGACAGTTGGTATTACATGAAGTCATTGTGATGTCGAAAACTAAATTCTATTGGAACAAATTTTTAAATATACATGATTAAATTCTTTGCACAAAACGAAAACCTTACAGTAGAAATAGCCTAAGTAATCTTATTTGAAATGGCAAATTCATCACAATTGCTGGCAAAATAAATAACTTACAACCTTAATTATGGACTGAAATTTATGACATGATTCTGAAGTACCGGTATCTATATTTAAAAATTGCAGTAATTATAAAACATAGGCCACAAAAACACACTTGTCTGAAACTAATGAGATTACTATAAAAGAAAGAATGTTTAGATGTAACATTTAGAAAACAATAAGTTTTATTTAACATAAATCTAACCCCCGTATGAGTAAAACTCATTACCAAAAAACGAAGATAATATTACATTTAAAATGAAAATAACCTAAATATTCTATTTAGTAAGAATTTAATATTAGCAAGAAGTCGAAATGAAAATGTAGGCTATGGTAGAGGTTTAAATTATATGATTTTTCTTGCATGTCTTTCAACGAAAGGTAGGCCTATGTAATGAAATGAGAACTTGCCATCGTTTTGAATTTGCTTAATGATTCCGATTGTTACACAGATAATCGAATCATGTCATGTAGGCCTAAAACATAGAAACGAGAAAAAAAACTTGTATAGGAAAGCAATTTAGTTGTGTATTTATATTCTGGGTGTTTAAACCATGTGGTGAAGTGAATAATTTCCAACTACTTCCTGGTTCCAGCTTCTGGGACATTGTGTACCCTTAACCAGGGGGGTCTGAAATATCGAACCATTTCGCTGTTTTTGTTTTAACAGCGCTGTACTAACTATCGTCGAAGGAATTAGTTAGAGAAAGGTTGTATTTTGAAGAACTGAGTCAAAGAATTGACGAAGTTATATACAGTTGGGAAAAATCTCACTTCAAATGAACCCAAGCCACAGGCTTATACGGTATAGATAGTAATTAGAAATAGATATTTAGAATATGTAATTTAAATTAGTATTAATATATTACACTGGGTCATCATTTTATTTTTACTTCAATTTTTATTGTGCCTGAGTTTTTTAATATACTTCACTCCCACCCCCTCTACTAGTAAACTTCCAACCGATCTCCACACAGAACCGAGGCCGCGTATGCAGTACTGAGTTAGTCAGTATAGTACGTTCCAGAAATATGTTCGCGTTTTCCAGTGACGAAAGAGCTTTCAATATTGAATCATATTTTCGCACAGGTACTGTCGTCCGTTTGCCTACGTCGCATCCCGGTTTCCCCCACCTGCTTCTGTCCGTCCCTCTGTAAAGTCTAGTATCTGGGCTGTCTTAGCTCTTTTCTGAAAAGACTAATTTCTGATAGGAATTGGTCGTCTACGTAATATTATACAGCTGTTTAAAATAACTTAAATAAAAGGGCCTCACGTGATTTCCCCCCTTTTCTACGACCCTGCGACAAAACCACTTGGACGGACAGTAGATAGCATATCTGAGTAATTTTATCTTTTCGGATCGGGCAGAAGTGAAGATTAAGGTACTCTTTTATAGAGTAGGTATAGAATTATTTCAACATGAGTTACTTGTACGAAGGACGAAACAAAAACCTAATGAAAATTATCAAACTCAAAATTGCGATATTTATTAGTTTACATAAGTGGATGAACTACTTTTCTTCCCTCCTATACCTAGTAAAGTGATTTGTATTTTACGCCAGTATCATAGAACTCCAGTCTTGGAAGGGGGAGCAAGCGGTGTTTCCGGTTCTAGACCTTTAATCCAAAGATTTAGCCAGGTTAATATTAAAAATGTTAGTAAAAATAAAATGATGTCCCTGTATTTAACATACTGTGTATTTTAAAAAGTTTCTTGTTAATTTGTGATATCGGTACTTCATTTTACTTCTCTTTTTACTCTATTTTGTTACCAAGACATAGACATTCTTAGCGCAGGCTTCCGGTGGATGATCAGTGAACTATTCATAAACCAGTGTTAGCGATATGATATATGATATGATATGATAAATCATATATAGACTATGATATGATATGATATATGATACATGATATGATATATGATATATATTATTATTGGGTTATTTTACGACGCTGTATCAACATCTAGGTTATTTAGCGTCTGAATGAAATGAAGGTGATAATGCCGGTGAAATGAGTCCGTGGTCCAGCACCGAAAGTTACCCAGCATTTGCTCGTATTGGGTTGAGGGAAAACCCCGGAAAAAACCTCAACCAGGTAACTTGCCCCGACCGGGATTCGAACCCGGGCCACCTGGTTTCGCGGCCAGACGCGCTGACCGTTACTCCACCGGTGTGGACGATATGATATATGATATGAATCCTGTACAAGTAACTAGTAGACAGCCCGAGCTAGTTTAACACGCTCGTAGCGCGGGCTAGCAAAATTTCTATGAATAGCACCCTAAATGTTTTTATCTAAACATTCATTCTTTCATAGTAATCTAATTAGTTTCAGACAAGTGTTCTTGTGACCTATGTTTTATAATTACCGTGTTTATGTCGCTTCTTTTCCTTATTTTGTAATTTATGTAGACCTACAGTTACAAATTATGTGTTCTTATATTCTAATAATAAAGTACTGTATTATTATTATTATTATTATTATTATTATTATTATTATTATTATTATTATGAGGTATATTTCGGTTGCACATATCCCGAAAGAATTCAGCATGCTGTTCCGAAATGCTGGAAATTTTTCTTTTCCCAGTATGTTTGTATGTTTGAAGCATTCAAAAGATAAATGGCGACTGCTACGCAAACTTAAAAACAAAATTTAATATTAAGAAATCTACGAGTTTGCTGAAACAGGGGACGCTCATACACCTTGCTAATATTAAAGAGTTCTCACTTCCATACATTTAAGGAAAAAAGAGTAGCCAAGTCCTTGCAAGGAAATGAACGCACTGATGGTTCCATTTTGCACCGCGGTGGCGCGTCGGCGCATGTAAGCTTTCCCCACCGCTCGCTGCGCCGAGCCGACTTTCCTGTGGCTGTAAGCTTGAGAGTTCCACTGTATAAACTGTAAGATTGTCTTCGTCCCCTTCCCCGGCTTGTCTTCCCTACTTGCAGCGAGATAATTTGAATTACATCCAGTTAGGTAGACTCTATGCGTTACGTCAACCACAGCGCTCCTAGAGCAAGGGACCATCCACAGGCTAAGATGTACATATTTTAATGAAGTTTAGTTTATACTACACGACGTTCTGTAAATTTAGTTTGTAGTTAGATCTGCACAGTGGTAGGCTTCCATGGTTCAGTTAGCAAGCCGATGTGAAGGGTTACCACGACACTCCAAGGTAAATAGTCTAGGGTTTGAGTCCTTCACGGTTCTGTGATATCAAGAAACATATCCGCAACTGCAAATGCTCTCTCGCTTGGATAAATGTACATAATTTTGCCCCAAGTTCTCAGTCAGAAATTTAATTCGCTAAAGAGAGATGATGCAGGCAGTGGTTCTCGAGAGATGGTTTTCTTCCAGCTCAAACTCACCTGAGCTTTGAGAAAATAAACACAAGTCCACGCTACAAATTTATCCCTTTTAGTTACCTCATATAATGAGAAAATCATCTAGATTAACACATTAATTGAAATCTTACACAAGTATTAAGGGGGATACGCAATTCCAACTTTTCCTTCTGTTATATGAAAGAAATATTTTCTCAAAATCTATTGTACTAATTCATTTAATTTTGGCCATAAATCCCCATTATTAATATAATATGTTTATTTCCTTCGATATTTTGTCTACATATTTTGTCCATTAATACCCATTATTTTTTTACTTGGCTATTTCACGACGCTGCATCAAATACGAGGTTATTTAGACGTCGATGGAATTTGTGATAGTGATATGATATTTGGCGAGATGAGACTGAGGATTCGCCATAGATTACCTGGCATTTGCCTTAAGGTTGGGAAAAACCTCAGAAAAAACCCAACAGATAATCAGCCCAAGCGGGAATCGAACCCGCGACCGAGCGCAACTCCGGATCAGCAGGCAAGCGCCTTAACCGATCAAGCTATGCTGGTGGCCAATACCCGTTATTTTGTATAATATTTTAATAGTTTTTCTACACAAATATTGCCAATTTAACGTAGTACACTCCAACCACCCCTTCAATATAGACTCCTCTATACCTGATAATTCCGGATATGAGTGGCTTTGTGGTAGACTACATGGAAACTACAGCAGGTAAAATAATTAATGAAAGTGTACCACTTAGAAAAAGTTATGTAAAATTAAATAAACTTAAATATTGGTACTAGAATTTCATTTAATTACTAATCTAAATATGAAATAGTACAAAATCTCTTTTCCTATTAAGCCAATTATGTAAGAACAATTCTAGGGCATTTTAAGGGAATTTTTTTAAGATTTTTATGTCATAAATGCATTGTTTTAGGAATTTTTTTCATGATTTATAGGTCATCAAAATCCTAGCTCTATTGATAACAATTAACAACTAACAATTACAAATTTAATTTAATTATGATTAAAATTAATTGCGATTAATACAGGAAATGATTACTTTTAATTGATTAATGCCCAACACTGCTGGCTACTCACGGAGGGGGCTGGCCTAGGAACGAGGGGGGGGGGAGTTGCCTGACCGAAAACTAATGCAGTATTTACATTCATTAGTAGTCTGATTCCATGGTCACGTTATCAGAATGGAGAAATGTAATAATACTTAATAGGCCTAAAATAAAACACCAGCGACAAGCGCTTAGTGTATATAGAAGTAGATAAATTATTTACAGTCATTAGAAAATTATTTAAAATAAAATGTTACCATTATCATCGAACTATCAACTTTGACAATAAATAATTTTGACACGCTGTTGAGCCTGTTTGCAAATAATGTCCCCAATTTTTTGTTAAGAAACTGAAGAAAAATCTGGAGTTTACTTAAACTAACGTTTGTTGCAAAATTATCAATCATTACTACGAAGATTTAAGCCAACGCAAGGCCTAAATTTATATTCGTAAATATTAGTCGTGTAATTAGAATAAGCCAAAACTACGACCATACAAAACACCAGATTTATATATAAAAAAAAGAAATCAAACTTCACTTTACCACGAGAAATCGACACCAATCTTCGATATTGCCCAACACCACACACGGAATTGACGTCTGATTTAAGTTTCTTTATGAGTTATATGGGTTAAATGAGGGGGATAGCTAAGTGATATTAAGTCGAGGAATTGTATTATTGTGGAAAGATACCGAAGTTTCACCGAAATCGACATGTGGACTAATCGCAGCCAGTCTTTGCGTAGCCTATTACATATGGCCTACTCCGATATTAAGAAATATCTGTCTCGTATGTAGTAGGTACAATATATCAACACACAAATTACGCTACAAATATTAATATAAACTTACAATAAGTCTTCATTTCTTGTTACTGTTGGCTACAATTTACTGTGTTTGCACAATAGGAGATACAGGTCATCTTCGAACACACGACATCCTGTGCGCGACTCTGATGAGACACTAGGAACTGAGACTCGTATATTATAATGCCTGACAACTACAATACACAAAATACAGATGGCAGTCTAATATGTAAGCAGCACAGCTGGATTCATACTAAATATATTATATACGCTGTCCCTTGTAAACCATCATAGCTTTTAATATTTTTATAAAATATGGTCGCCTAATTGTATAGCGACATTCTAAAACATTTAATAAGAGCAATGCAAAGTTTATAAGTAAACGGCAAAATCCTTATAAAATTAGAGCAGAAATCAATAAGTATTTTACATTTGTATCACAACAAAACACAAATTACGGCAAGAACAGCAATGTATAACTTCATTAATGGTACAATAATTGTTAGCTGCAATTATGATTACGCAAAAGGACATAAAGGTTATATTCGAGTTGACGAAATACTGCGGTCGATTCTGAAGAGAAACTAGTGAATAAGATCTGTTTTTTTTTTATTCTAATGCCTGACAATTACAATACACAAGTATTATAGATGGCAGACTAATGGGGAAGGAATGTGGTTGAAAATATAACCCGTCATGTCTCTCAATCTTTGTATAAGATATTTTGCTTTTGCCATATTAAATAGGCTAACAACATTCTGAAACTTTTAATAATAGAATACAAAGTCTATATGTAAACACCAAAATATATGTAAAAATTATAAGGACAGTCAACAGTATAAGTTATGTTTATTACAGGGAGTGAGACGAGGGCATGATGAACCAGATGTTAGCAATTACTTACTTACTTGCTTGCTTGCTTACTTATTTACTTACTTACTTATTTATGGGTTTTAAGGAACCCGGAGTTCATTGCCGCCCTCACATAAGCCGTCGGTCCCTATTCTGAGCAAGCTTAATCCAGTCTCTACAAATCCCACCTTCCTCAAATCTAGTTTAATACGAGTATTATCCTCCCATTTACGTGTCGGACTCCCCAAAGGACTTTTTCCCTCCGGCCTCCCAACTAACACACTATACCCATTTTTGGATACGCCTATACGTGCTACAGGCCCTGCCCATCTCAAACGTCTGGATTTAATGTTCCTAATTATGTCAAGTGAAGAATACAATGCGTGCAGTTCTGTGTTGTGTAACTTTCTCCATTCTCCTGTAACTTCATCCCTCTTAGCCCCAAATATTTTCCTAAAAACCTTATTCTCAAACACCCTTAACCTATGTTCCTCTCTCAAAGTGAGAGTCCAAGTTTCACAACCATATAGAACAACCGGTAATATAACTGTTTTATAAATTCTAACTTTCAGAATTTTGACAGCAGACTGGATGATAAAAGCTTCTCAACCGAATAATAACACGCATTTCCCGTATTTATTCTGTGGTTAATTTCCTCCCGAGTATCATTTATATTTGTTGCTGTTGCTCCAAGGTATTTGAATTTTTTCACCTCTTCAAAGGATAAATTTCAAATTTTTACATTTCCATTTCGTACAATATTCTGGTCACGAGACATAATCATATACTTTGGGTTGTCGAGATTTACTACTAAACCTATATCTTTACTTGCTTCAAGTAAAATTTCTGTGTTTTCCCTAATCGTTTGTGGATTTTCTCCTAACATATTCACGTCATCCGCATAGACAAGCAGCTGATGTAACCCGTTCAATTCCAACCCTCTCTGTTATCTTGGACTTTCCTAATGGCATACTCTAGAGCAAAGTTAAAAAGTAAAGGTGATAGTGCATCTCCTTGCTTTAGCCCACGGTGAATTGGAAATGCATCTGACAAAAACTGACCTATACGGACTCTACTATACGTTTCACTGAGACATATTTTAATTAATCGAACTAGTTTCTTGGGAATACCAAATTCAATAAGAATACGCTAGATAAGTACCTATTAGAATTTTAGAACAGATGAGGCGTCCACATTGTCACCATGTGCACAACAAATACTGTTCCTCCCATTCTTCCTTAAACACGTTTCCGAACAGACGTTGAAGATTTTGAGAAAGAAGCAATCTAAATCTTATCAGGTAATCCGCCACTGATAGATGCCTGTGTAATGGTGTTGTAAGGGAATTGGGCGGAAGGGAGGGGGTGAAGCAAAGACAGTTTACAGCGCTGCCCTGCCACTATTGCTACGAAGTAGATAGATGATATTACCGTTATAACGTCAGTTTAAAAACCATGCGCTCTCCTCCATATGTTATTTCCTGTATGGAGAGATTAAAAGAGCAGGAGGTTAACCGTGATCTAATTTTGTAACTAGGGCAGTATCAATATGTGTGATCAATGTTATGGTTTGTGCTGTGAGAGCTAGCCAATAGAGATTAGAGCACCCACGTGTGTGACCGTATGACATCTTATGACCTCAACATTCATTCACAGCATTATCCCGCTTCGTCTCAGTCCCCGAAGACTTTCTCGTGATTGTAGTAGGGCAGTAGTGATCACGATGACATTTTTGCCGTTCCCTGGTATACGGCATGCATCATAGCTTTCGGCTCTCGCTGACCACCTAAAATCCACCACTGATACACAGTGTTTTACTATATGTTCGTTTTAAAGCGGTGAAGCGGAAAGGACATGGGCGAGGGTATCTTCTTTCCTTTTTCCTTTTTCTTTATGCCCTGGCATGATATACAAACTTACACCGCGAAGTTATGGACGATGATGTAGTGTAGGCCGTAACTTACGTTTAAATAGTTATAAATTATTCGTTCCACATTAAAATCCATCACAATCATCATCATCATCATCATCATCATCAAATCAATTAGCAAATATCAACAAGAAGCCTTTGCGTTCGTTTAAAATTCTAAAAATCACTAAACCGCTGCTACTGAATTTGAATGGGGAGTTGTTGAAGTAATCTTGTTCATCAGATTAAAACCAAATGTGAAACTTTTCGAGCAATCGAACCTTTTACAAACGTATCAACCCAACCCTTTTATCAGCGAACAATTTCTTGCATAAAATCGTCATAATTTGATAAATGAGTTGCATATCAAATCTCCGTGAACCAATTCCCTGTTCTCGCCCTTCACTTCAGACTTCAAACCGAACGCTGTGAAATGTTGTGTCATTAATCCAGGATTTAGCTCAGCATATTTTGCATAGAATTTGCGTAATCGGGTTAAGCACCCTGAATCAAACAACCAACCGACGGCCGTCTACCGCAATAACGACACACACTCTCTTTTTTTTTTATTTACTAACACGGACACAACATGGAAACTTACAGCGCTTCAGTTGTTTTAGTCACACAAATGTCCCATAGACTGAATTGGAAATTTCTAAAATGGATTAAATCGTACTCCACAAAATATAGCGTTTTTCGTTTGAAAATATTTGAATTCTGTTTTAATACTTTTATATTTATAATTATTAGAACACTCAATATGATGATTCGGCGGTCGAGTAGCTCAGTTGGTAGAGCACCTGACTGCGGATTGAAAGGTTCCGGGTTCAATACCAGGTGACGAACTTGCCAGAACTTCCAGAATGGCTCCATGATCCACTCAGCCTTCTGTCATATGGAGTACTGTTTCCCTGCGGTAAAAGGCGGTCGGAGCTTCACGCTAACCATATCGTCACATTCTAGTGTCGAGGTATTGTTTTTATGCACTCTACCTTCTTGTCTTCATGCGCTTTCGTAGCATGTAAAGAAGTTAGCTTTACCTTTTTCATCAATCTGATTCATATAAGGCGATAAACTAACTGAATAATAATCACCGCCACTACGACTGCTATCATCATTATCATTATCACCATCATCATCAGTAGAGCTAGAATCTCATTCAACAAAACATCGAAAATCGGTTAACTGTATAGGCCAGGGATAGGCCTACAGAACTGGAGAGAGTGGGGTGGAAAGCATGGTGAAAGCATTGATTCCCCGTCCACAGTCCACCGGCGTTGAATGACGTATTTGTGGCCCGTAAGCAATCAAATAAGACAGACATTGAATACAAACCCCCTCCCCTACCAAGTCAATGACGCAGGAATGAAACGAAGGGGTGAGTGACGCAACGTCACAATTGTCGCCCAGTTCTCCAAGCCTGGTATAGGCCTATAGAGTTTAGCTGGAGTTTGATGTAACGCGAGCTATGAGCGGACACTAGCTACTAAAATATCAAAGCATCAGTCGCAGTGCTACTTTGGGTCAATGTCGCAGAAGTATCTTTGATTCATTCAAAAGGTATATTATTATTTATTATAATGATAATAAGAGATATGCTACTAGAGATAAATAACAGCTTTGAGCAGTATGGGATGAAAATAAATGCAAACAAGACGAAGAAAATAGTCGTAGGAAGAAAAATAAAGAAGGTAAGCTTGCGAATTCTAAATGAGGCAGTAGAGCAAGTGGACAGCTTGGGGTGTAGTAACATGAGCTGCTGCCAGCAAGTCAAAGGGAGGATAACAATGTCAAAGGGAGCTTTTAATAGAAAAAGGAGCATCTTCTGCGGACCTCTGGAAAAAGACTAAGGTAGAGACTAGTGAAGTGCTTTGTATGGAGTTTGCATTGTATGGAGCAGAAACATGGACATTACGACGAAGTGAAGAGAAGCGACTAGAAGTATTTGAAATGTAGATATGAAGAAGAATGGAACGTGCAAAATGAACAGACAGAATAAGAAATGAAGCTATGTTGGAAAGAGTAGGTGAAGAATAATGATGTTGAAACTGATAAGGAAAAGAAAAAGGAATTGACTGGGTCACCAGCTGAGAAGAAACTGCCTACTAAAGGATGCACTGAAGAAATGGTGAACGGGAGAAAGTTCGGAACAGAGGAAGATGTCAGATGATAGACATTAAGATATATGGATCATAGGCCTATGCGGAGACAAAGAGGAAGGCATAAAATAGGAAATATTAGAGAAAACTATGTTTGCGGTGAAATACCTGCTCTTGGGCAGAATATTAAGAACGAATCGGGAAAATTTTAGAACACGGATTGCACCTACCAAATTATGTCTTAAAATACTAAAAAGAGCAGATTTGTCTGCGTTTGTCGAATGCACATCATTATATTTACGAAAAGGCACTTTTCAGTGCCAATAATTTATTTTGTATGCACAAGATTGGAATTTTGAAGTAAGAGGGAAAGGGTGCAATCCATGTTCTGGAGTTTATCCAACGAATCAATGTAATAGTGATTCGAGAATCAGTAACCAGTTTAAAATTAAATTAAACTATGGTTTATTTAACGACGATCTCAACTGCAGAGGTTATATCAGCGTCGCTGATGTGCCAGAATTTTGTCCCATAGGAGTTCTTTTAAATCTACTGACATAAGCCTGTCGCATTTAAACACAATTAAATGCTACTGACCTGGGCCGGGATCGAACCCGCAACCTCGAGCATAGAAGGCTAGCGCTATACCAACTACGCTACTGGGACCGACAGTAACTAGTTTTTTTGTAATACTTAATAGAGAAGCGTATTTAACTTACGTAATTTTATTTTGTGTTTTTTAAAAGTCAGTGAACTATTAATAGTTTTGTTGTTATACAAGTGCATTAATTTAATGTATGTGTTTATTCTGTAATGTATAAAAATCAGTGAACCAATAAGTATTTTTGTTATAGGTACCACATAAAGTATATTTAATTTATCTATTTATTTTGTATTTTTAAGTCAATGAACCAGTGACTAGTTTCGTTGTACACAATACTTTATTTCACTTATGTATTTATTTCAAATATGTTTCAAATCAGTGAACCAATAACTGGTTTTGTTATACATAAAAGTGTATTTAATTTATGTGTAAACTTTGTGTTTTTTAAGTCAGTGAACAAATGACTAGTTTTGTAATGCACAGAAGGGCATTTAGTTTATGTTTTTAGATTATTTTTAAAGTATTAAATTTTGTCTGTTAAATTCAATGGATTTTATCTCCACATATAAAGCAAGAAGAGCATTTAATTTATGTATTTTTAGTTAATTTATGTATTTTTCGATCATTTCTTTTAAGCTTTGTCTGTAAAGTTCCACACGAAAGTTCTGCAAAATAATTTTAAATTTATTACAAAAGAAAAATGTGTCAGATTATCCTAAAGGTTCTTCGCCTGATTGTAAGTTACCTCTAGGAATGCGAGCAGTGTTTCAGAAACTAGTCTCTTGTTTACATTTTTTTTTTATTTTCTGCGTAGTTAACAGCAGTGAGTAGGATAATAAAATCCGAGCTGCAATCATCATTATATATTTTTTTTTTCGGCACCCGAAGAATAATTTTTATCTTCAATGTTGGATATACAATTTTAACACTTATATAGTCACTGATTAATTCTATAACTTTTTACTATGTTAACATAAAAAAAATTACCTGGCTGACTACTTTCGAAGTGATATTCTTCATTGTTCTAAGTCTGACTTCGGACAATGAAAAATATCACTTCAAAACTAGTCAACCAGGTAATTTTCTAATGTTAACAAGTAAAGAATTTATAGGCTAAAGTTAATCAGTGAACAATTTTTAATCGATTATTGAACGATTCTATATCAACTGCGAAGCTATCTAGCGTCGATGAATTTATTGGTACTAAGTAATTACGAGGATTCGTCATGGCTGTCATGGGATTACTTGCTATTCACTTTACATTTAGGGTGTACCTAAAAAGAAACACCAATCACTCAAAAATCTATTTTCATCTCCTTTAGAAACGATCCTATGTCTTGTACTGTCCAAATTTTACGAGAGGATCCCTGCGAGGGGAGCTTGGCCCTTGCGGGGTAAGAGGAGAGAGTAAGCCAGTAACTCAGCGTCCTTGAAGGAGCAGGTGGATTGGAGTGGTGTTATTGGTCGTCTGGTACAGACAATGCTCGGTCAATGGCCGGCCGGTTCCGTGTCGGGGATAGGTTGTAAGAGTGGGGGAAAAACTCGCATTCCTTGCTCGGATCTTCTCGTGAAATGCGGACTTTAATCGAATGGGAGTGTGTGGGTTAGTACGAAGGTGGTTGTCGTGTTGTCAAGTTGTCTCCTATCGAGCTGTGTTACTATCAGTTACTTAGCTTTATAATATATTATATTAATATGATCTTATAAT
This sequence comes from Periplaneta americana, assembly GCF_040183065.1. Classification (NCBI taxonomy): domain Eukaryota; kingdom Metazoa; phylum Arthropoda; class Insecta; order Blattodea; family Blattidae; genus Periplaneta; species Periplaneta americana. Next base: position 56,269,884 of record NC_091120.1, read on the forward strand.
TCTCAATTATTACTCTTTTAATGGTCATTTCATTTCATAAGGCTACACTCGTGAAACAAATAATAAATCTTGCAATTTGAAACTATAGCTTTAGGGAATAATGTTTTCTATCATAACTTTACAAAACTCCCATTTCACTTACTTCTGACCGTCACTTCCTCTCGGGCTACTTGTTTCGAGCAGGAGAGTATCATGAGTTTTTATAGCTGTTCTATATCAGGTCAAGTGGGATTTGAAAGCACTTACATCTGTAGTCTTAGAGCATGAATCCTACTCGCAAATAATTGTATCACACTGGTGACTACCCTCACTGTTACCATCACTTTAGACACACTTAACTGAGTTTTATGTAAACAAAAATATGCTAAAATATCCTTCTAACTTTTGCACCTTCATGGCCTCTAATAGGAATGACTTTATACTGCTATGTGGCAGCTTAGTAGCTCACTTCCCAGAGCATTGGCTTACGACGACCGCTGACCCGAGTTCAAATCCCGGCAATGACGGAGCTATATGTATAGTGCAAAAACTAAGGTTGTGATGGTTTTTCTCGGAATTTTCTCGTTCCTCCCTACTCAAACACTCTCCACAATTTTCCTTCTATTGTCACCTCCGTTTCGAAAAACAAGACACCTACTTGTGTTTCTTCGGCGTCGGATCGGCCGTCCGCCGTTGCAGATGTTCCCCGTGGTTTGCCCAAAGTTTGGTAGATGGCAGTTGTGGTGAATTCTAGACGACTCAGAGATCTGCAGAGAGGAACAGGAGCACCGGATCACCTGGTGGGGCTTGGCGATTCAAGTTGATCTCTGAGGTACAGCAGACCTTCACCAAGGGTATGGAATTCGGACTGGCTGGAGAGGAATGTGTGGTAAGGCGGATGGTCAACCAGGTTGGTCAGCAGCTTACGGGTGCATAAAAACCCACTTAGGCTGCAGTGCCCCCGTCCCGCCCGATAGTCACAAAAAGCAATAAAAAAATATTGCTACGTATAAGGAGAACATTTTGTGATGTTACAGAATATCGATTTATATATTTCCAAAGGAGTACATTCCCGACACCAAAAAGAATTCTTTCACGCGCCATTTTTCTGTCAATCTGTGTACTGTATAGCGACTTCTCCGAAACTATGAGTGAATTTTGTTCACACTCAGCATCGACGAGTCATATTTTGATTCAGGAATTATGTACGTGAAATGCGATCACTTTTGCTAAAATATGGGCCTTTATTTAGCGATTTATTCCTAATCGAATTCAACGATTTTCTTTTTTTGACATTTTCTTGTAGAGCCCAATCGCAAACTCGTGGCACCTGCGCGAAAGATGAATTGACATCCACTTGCTGGGGGGTGTTTGAATAGTATAAGCTCTATGAGTAAGCAGTCGCCCGCACACACAGAACCCCCTCCCCCACTCCGAAGCCTCAGAAAGAAGTTCGCGCATGTTGGTGCCACGAGTTTGCGATCGGGCTCTACGCAAGATGATGTAAGAATAAAAACGTATGGACAATATATCCTCAAAACGAATGTACTACAGAGTTTATATTTTATTACCCCCAGAATTATGTCTCGATATATTTTTAAGAACAGAATTTTGTATCTTAATTACTGATACGAAATACTTTACACATGTTAAATGTCATGGTTTGTTTAACGACTCTCGCAACTGCAGAGGTTACATCAGCGTCGCCGGATGTGCCGGAATTTTGTCCCGCCGGAGTTCTTTTACATGCCAGTAAATCTACTGACATGAGCCTACCATCGACCTGGCCCGGGATCGAACCCGCAACCTTGGGCATAGAAGGCCAGCGCTATACCAACTCGCCAACCAGGTCGACTACTTTACAGACTTATTAATGTTAATTATATAAAAAAATAATATTTAATTAAAGAAATGTGTCTTTAATTAAAAACTACTTCACACAAAAGTATTACAACTTCAAGGTATCTACATATTATCACAATGTAAAATTAATGTAACTCTAGCCGTAGTCCTGAAATGGAAGAAATAAATACTATTTTTCTCTTTAAAAATGCATAGGCTACTTAAAGAAACATGCCTCAAATAAAATTGAAAACGTCCTCATACAAAAATATACAAAACTTCAAAATATGTGCATAAATTACTATGTAAAATTAATGTAATGTAATACGGAAATAGAAGAAAAAGATATTATTTTGCTGTAAAAATTCATACTCAAATGAAAATGTTTCGAAAAAAAGAGCAAAAAATATTACGATTCTGTAAATATATTTAAATTTAAAAAAATGTCTTCAATTGCAAACTTCTTAATACAGAAATTGTTTGGCTTCAAAATATCTATGGCCTACATCAATTAACGTAATGTTAGTCCTTTCGAAAATAAGACAAAATAAAATAAATATTTGTCTCATATTTAAGACTTAAGTAGAGGAAGTCGCAAATGTAGGTATTCTCGTAACCCGTGTTTGTTTCTCGTCTCACATTGGCCTAATTAGATAGGACCGTGCGGGATCGGTCGAACTCTAAACATAAAGTGAAACCCTACACGAAAAATTCCTATAGGCTAATCACAAATGTTAGTCTAAATAAGTGAAGCTAAACTATTGTACACGTGTTACATACAACTTTTAATACAATTCTGGCATTAAAATATGTAAAAAAAAACGATTATAAATTTACGAAATGTAATGTTATGACGTAGTAGAGGAATGAGTAGGGCTACTGAACGTAATTTATTGCATGGTTGCTAAGTAGGCCAAAATGGTTAAAAGCACAATTTGCAATTATATTTGTAGGAGTAAATATAACATTCTTCCCAGTTTCTAAGACAATGTTATTTTGAAGCATTTTGTTACAGGTACATTGCATAAAATTGTGTTGTAAAGGCGGTGATGATGTCATGGAATACTAGTTGCTAGTTAACTTCTTCTGGCACCAGTGCCAGAATTACGCCAATTGTGCACGATTTATAGTGTCACAACAAACGTGTTTTAATGCTAGGATTGCATAGACAGTCTTTATCGTTAGTGAAAACGGTGCATAATCTACAATATAATTGTATCAGTGCCCACAAAATATTACCATGCCAACAAAGACGTAATGACTTTTATTACGACGGCATAACTTGTGCCATAAAGGTACTATTATGAAACGATATGCCGTGTTACAATGTTTAACATGACATACTGTTGTCACAGCAACTAGCAACCTCTTTCTTCATAGACCATGGTATCAACCAGGCCTACTCATAATTACAAATTTGATGTTATTTGTATGAAGTGTTTTTATAATGTTGTAGTACAAAAATAACGTATGAAACACATTTATATTGTTATACAGTTATAGCACTCGCCAAAATTAGAAGACGCTCGTAAGTTCGTTTTCGGTCATATCGCGACTTTAGTATTGAGGTGATATCATTTTCTCTGACGTTCGGCGTTCCTTCTAATTCGGACACATCTGACATCCCGACCTGGGGTGCTCTCTCAGCAAATTTGGCATATTATGAAGCATTTTCACTAACGATAGGCCTAAGGACTGTTTGTAATGCTAGCGTACAAAATATAAATAGCTTTAGACTTTTTCTGGAACTATTTCAACATTCCTTTGCTATTTTTTCTGCATGATGATTTTTAATAAATTATGTTACTCAGAAGTATCTGATAGTTTAATAATAATAATAATAATAATAATAATAATAATAATAATAATAATAATAATAATAACAATAATAATAATCACAATCGCCATCATTTCCTTAAATTTATATATTGTATTTTGAATCGTATAGATTGTTTAACATGTAAGTAAGTACGACTTAACGGGCAAGCACCTTTTATTTTACACTTAACGGGCTATAACTTTTTACTTTACAAATGAACCGTTCAGAGCAGAAGTGGTGTAAGCCAAAAATGGTAGTATTCTGTAAAATACAGCGCAAAGTAGCAATTAATATTTAATTTATTTAAACTATTAGTAGTCAGTAAATATCGCAAAGGACATATTAATTGCTACTTTGCGCTGTATTTTACAGAATTTTTACTTTAAACCTCATTACCCAATTTTGACTTACACCACTTCTGCTCTGGACGCTCAAATAATGAAAACAAAATATCATCTGAATGCGCATGAAAAAAAGTCTGTCGGTAACTGTTGTATGAATAAAAAAACACTAATTACCTCTCCTGCTTCTACCAATTTTTCGTTAGAATTGTCAATGTAATCCATTTCTACAAATTAATCTCAGACGAAACCATCTGTAGTAAACACTTTTGTTTTATTTTTCTGCCATAGTAACCGATTATGGCGTTTTCCCTATCATAGTAACTGATTAAGACGTTTCTCAATTGTTATTTCTGCAGTGGCTGGAAAAAGTGACATAAGTCAGTTTCCACAAACCTTTTTTGATAATTTATTGACAACTTACACTGGTTTATGTCGGTTTGAATTTTTTCTGTATGAATTATTGTAATGGGAGAAATACTTATTTCTCTTTTTTCAAGCGAGCAGATGTTCCGTAAGTTGTCAATAAATTATCAAGAAAGGTTTGTGGAAACTGACTTATGTCACTTTTCCCAGGCACTGCAGATTTTATCTACAAATTCTCAATAATTTCTGTTCCAACATACAAAATACAATTATTAATTTATTTTCTCTTAAGATATAGGCCTACTATTCAAAATACCATAAAACGCTGTACAATACACGATCGTTATTGAAACTCAACTTGCTCAGATGGATAAAATTCCATGCTTGCATGTTAAGATCTACATAACGATCTTGTAACGTAAACAACTATTACAGATTTCAAGCACAGTTTTAAATGTTAACGTGGCAGAGTACGATGTAAACAAAAGGTCAACTCAACCTCATTACCCAATTTTGACTTCTGCTATGAACGGCTCCAATAATGAAAACAAAATACCATCTGAATGCCCATGAAAAAAATGTCTGTCGGTAACTGTTGTATGAATAACAAAAAAGAAAAAAACACTAATTGCCTTCTGCTTCTACCAATATTTCGTTATAAATGTCAATTTCTACAAATTAATCTCAGACGAAACCATTTGTAGTAAACACGTTTGTTTTATTTTCCTACCATAGTAGCCTACCGATTATGACGGTTTTCCTATAATAGTAACTGATTAAGACGTTTCTCAATTGAAGAGTCCACTGCACGAATGATGGATGTCACTTTCTTGTCGAAAATAAACCAAGACTGCCAATGCATAGCTTAAGACATATAGAATGTACATAGAGAGTTATATGACATTAACAATGATAGTCATTGTCCAGTAATGATCGGAAAATCACAGTTAAGCTTTGAGCGCTAAGCATTTCAAACTTTCAATTGCTTCTCCTGCAAAATGTATTCCAAATGACAACCATCATTCTTGCAGTAGACTCTTCAATTGTTATTTTATCTACAAATTCTCAATAATTTCTGTTCCAACATGCAAAATACTTACTTACTGGCTTTTAAGGAACCCGGAGGTTCATTGCCGCCCTCACATAAGCCCGCCATGGTCCCTATCCTGAGATAGATTAATCCATTCTCTATCATCATATCCCACCTCCCTCAAATCCATTTTAATTTTATCTTTCCATCTACGTCTCGGCCTCCCTAAAGGTCTTTTTACCTCTGGCCTCCCAACTAACACTCTATATGCATTTCTGGATTCGCCCATACGTGCTACATGCCCTGCCCATGTCAAACGTCTGGATTTAATGTTCCTAATTATAACAGGTGAAGAATACAATGCGTGCAGTTCTATGTTGTGTAACTTTCTCCATTCTCCTGTAACTTCATCCCTCTTACCCCAAATATTTTCCTAAGCACCTTATTCTCAAACACCCTTAACCTATGTTCCTCTCTCAAAGTGAGCATCCAAGTTTCACAACCATAAAGAACAACCGGTAATATAACTGTTTTATAAATTCTAACTTTCAGATTTTTTGACAGTAGACTGGATGATAAAAGCTTCTCAACCGAATAATAACAGGCATTTCCCATATTTATTCTGTGTTTAATTTCCTCCCGAGTATCATTTATATTTGTTACTGTTGCTCCAAGATATTTGAACTTCTCCACCTCTTCAAAAGATAAATTTCCAATTTTTATATTTCCATTTCGTACAATATTCTCGTCACGAGACATAATCATATACTTTGTCTTTTCGGGATTTACTTCCAAACCTATCTCTTTACTTGCTTCCAGTAAAATTCCCGTGTTTTCCCTAATCGTTTGTGGATTTTCTCCTAGCATATTCACGTCAACAATTATTAATTTATTTTCTCTTAAGATATAGGCCTACTATTCAAAATACCATAAAACGTTGTACAATACACGATCGTTATTGAAACTCAACTTCCTCAGATGGATAAAATTCCATGCTCGCATGTTAAGTTCTACATAACGATCTTGAAACGCAAATGACTATTAGGATACAGATTTCAAGCACAGTTTTAAATTTTAACGTGGCAGAGTACAATGTAAACAAAAGGTCAACACTAGAAATAAAAGCGATAATTTATCGAAAAGAGATCGGCTTAGCTTAAATATGTGGTTTCTCTGAACACACCTGTTCTATAGTACGTCTCGTTAAGGCACAGAGGTTTAAACGTTTGAAATCCTGCCGCGTGGCGGCCGTCCAGCCGCAGATGGCAGATTTCGTCAGGATGAAAGGGGGAGGAGCGCAGGGAGTGCGCGATGAAATAATGAGCGATTACTTGGACTTAGACACATCACATACAGAATATGGCATTACGAGATGAAAATTCTGGATAAAAATTTAGCTGCAGGACTAAGTTATGTGCGAAGCCGATGAATCGATGATACTAAAGAGCGATTGGTTGATCACACATACACACAGAGAAAAGAACGCGGTCGGGAGGGAACTAACGGGCAGCCTGTAGGGTTGTTGCCGCTGATGTTACTGTGTTAGGGATGGGAGGGAGCGAGTCCCTGTGAATGTGATTCTGTGTGTGTGTGTGCGCGCTTGCTTGTCGGCTTTTTGTAATTCTGCGTTAATCTGCATCACGAGCACAAGCTTCCACTTGGCCAAGCGTGAAACGGGACACAGATTAAATCCAATTCCCCACGTTTGAAAATGGAAAATAATTTTACATCAGTAGCAAGCAGTGGCTGGCTGGATGGTTGGTGTACTGGAGGCTCCAGGCTGGAAGTCCTCTCCAGCTTGATGCTGGAGCATCGCGGGCGGCAGTTCCCTCTCTGCTGCCGCGGATCATGCGGGAGGGTGGGGGGGGGGGGGGTTACGGGGGGAGTGAGAGAGAGAAAAAAAGTAAAATGGAAAAGAAAGAATTAAAGAGAAACAAAGCCCTGGGTGTTACGAGCGCCATCTATTAATGTATAAAGCATCTCTGACGGTACTCTTACGGCAATTATTGTATATACCGTTAGTAGGTTTTTGTCGGAGAGATGGAAAATGTAAAATGTCGTATTGTATAAAATTTTTATTTCTGATCTGTGTAAGAGTAAGTCTTTTTATGGGAGACAAATCTATTCATTATTATATGTTTACACAGCCTAAAGTTAAATGAAAAAAAAAAAGCATTTCATTTTCCGAGCTAAAAAAAGACGAACTTGCATCATAATACTTTTTCAGGACAGAGACATCATAAATTAAACAGCAAAACCCATCCTACATTCATACAACTAATTCCCGGATGTAAAATGTACCTTCCTTCGTATTCTGAGAATTGAGAGCTTAATTAAAGTGATGCGTGGCCCTAAGTTTGAATTTTTGTAAAGTTTAAAGCTTCCAGCCCTCTAACACAGAGATTTGCAAACAGTGAGGTACGTCTCGGGATGGGTAAAAAATTATAGATAAAATTACACAGATGGAAAAATAAAATAAATATAATTATAGCATTATAAAAGAAAAGAAAGGACATTGAAGGACACAGTGTAGAACAACGGAATATAAGTACATGAGTCGTTTAAATTATATAAATTGTAAGGATATAGTGTAAAAGTTGTAAATTAATTGAATCGCCCCATGCAGGAAGGGCTTCAGTCCATTAGATCTGGTTTTGAGAAAACTAAGGAAAACAGTCTGTACTTTGTATTCCTTTCTGCATATAACTCTGAGCCTGACGCTTCAGTTTCTGTCTTTCCAAGCATTGGACTGAATTCCTTTCTGCACAGGCTGATGGAACCATCCATAAAGATAGGATTTCCATCGATATCTCGTTTTTTCAAAATTTGTGACTGAAGCCCTTTCTGCATGGAGCGATTCAATTAGTGAAGTGATGTACACAAAGAAGTAAGCAAGGAGTATGAATTAACAATGTTACATGTCAGTAAGGACTAAGAATTAGGAAAGTATGGAATATGGTATCAGGTGGGATAGAAAATACGAAAAAATTGTTTTTATGTCATATGAGTATAACAAGAAAGAGATAGAAACGGTAATTAAAAGTATTTACGCTATAGTGAAAATAGCGGCTCAAATAAATAGTAGACTTAATGGTAGGAATAGGGAAATTAGTTTTAGATAGGTTTTATAACAGAAGGTGGTGTGAACATCTACAAAGGATGCCAAACTGCAGACTGCCAGCTTTAGCAATGGGATATAAACCAAAAGGAAAACGAGATGTAGGAAGACCAAGAGCGAAATGGGCGCCGGAACAGGTTCAACATGAACCTAATCCTTGAAGTGAAGAAGAAGAAGAAGAAGAAGAAGAAGAAGAAGGATTATATAGTGTCAGATGAATCAAGTGCGAAATAGATGAAGTGATACGTAAAAGATTGGACTCGAAGGACATAGAATTGTATAAAGGAAAATAAATGCAGGAGTCGTCCATTAAGTTTATAATTGATGTAAGCAGTAGGCTATAAGAATGAGAAAGCTGGCCCTAATAAGTTACAGGAATATGAGGGGCCAGCAGGACCAATCAGTTGAGTGACATATCATATCATATCATATCATATCATATCATATCATATCATATCATATCATATCATATCATATCATATAGCCATTAATGTTTTAAGACATTCCTTGTTAATTGTAAATAACCATCTGTACAGTTCTATATATGAAAAATAAATTATTCCTATCGAGAATAGGTGCCCCTCCAAAAAATAAATAAAAATAAAATAAAATTAAATTAAAATTAAAATTAAAAATAGAATATTGTTGATCTACAATTAATTTAGGTGCTGTTACCGTTCGGTACTCCTTTTTCAAGGGCAGCTTTCCTTTTTGGATTCTTCTCTCTCTCTCTCTCTCTCTCTCTCTCTCTCTCTCTCTCTATCATATCATATCAAATTATATCATATCATATAATATCATACCATACCATATCATTTTTATCATATCATCTCATATCAAATCATATATCATATCATATCATCTCATATCAAATCATATCATACCATATCATATTTTATCATATCATATATATCATATCACATCACATATCATACCATATATATCATATCATACCATATCATATATCATATATCTTTCCATATCATTTCATATCATATCATATCATATCATATATCATACTATATATATCATATCATATCATTATTTTCATACCATTATTTTCATATCATATCATATCATATCACATATCATATCATATTATATCAATTAAAACATTAATCCTTCGTTATCATGCCTTATTTTCTTGTAGTGTGTTATGGATTAGGGGTAGAAAATAAGAGATACCCCTGACCACTTAATCCACTGCCCATTGTGCGGAGAATTGGACAGCTAAAGTTTTCTAGAGTCTTTTATCTTGAATAGCTTTCTTAAACTGTGCTAAATCTATCCAGCTTTATTTCACTTCCGAAAGAAGTCATGCCAAAGGATTTTATCACTTTCGAGCGGATTTGAACTCTCGAACCTCGAATCCAATGGCATGTCACTAAATCATCGATGACTACTCTTTTTGTTAAATTGTCATACCCAATTAGTAGGCCTAGTAGTAGTAGTAGTAGTAGTAGTAATAATAATAATAATAATAATAATAATAATAATAATAATAATAATAATAATAATAATAACAATAACGATACATTTTCCCCGGCGGTTTTCACGTTACAGTGTTTTATCATTATAGCCTACGCACCGGGCACTCCATCGAACATGTAGCAGTTCTGTCGGTGGAGAGATGGCAGGATGATCGATGAGAAGTGATGATGAAAGCGTAATGAGGATGGGGAAGGAGTCGCATCGTGGCCCTTCTAATTGGTACTGGGTTATTCCATGTAAACTTTGATAAAACCACTAGAATTCTAAAATTAACTCTTTGTGGATTTTGACAAATAATAACTAATTTTATGGCCGTTGGCATATAACAACTAAATACCGATCCTGTGTGTTCTGTAATATTCCAGATTTTTAAATTAAAAAATGGATAAAATTAAATGTCTTGATTTATAATTTATTTCTGTGGTTAACTAAACTATGTTGTGCAACTCACCATTCTTTTGTTTTGAAAGCAGCCATTGTTTCTTGTTTAGTGCTGGAGGGAATTACATGTTCTTCATAGTTTCTCCAGTTATTGTGGAAAATGTAGGCTATTAAACACGTTTCTTTTAGCATAGTTAATAGGTGTTGTTAGTGTTGTAATCGTCACACAAAACATTAATAATATCATACATCACTTTATACAATAATAGGCCTATATAGGCTATATGCAGATATGATAGGGCCTATGGTTAAAACGTTCACACAATGTCACAACCGTCACGTTACAATTTTTTTTCAAGTATTCAATAGGCCTACATAAAGCTAGAGCATCATATCTATATATATGAGCCCTTACGCTTTGCCATCTAAATGTATTAGAAAAAAATTGATAGCTATTTCTTATTATAAAACTTCACAGAAATCTTGTCTTAAAGAACTGTTGTGGGAATTTCTTAACATGAAATGGTCACAACAGTCACAAAGAAAGAAAAGTATATTTTGTAGAATCTACACTCGCTAATATAATGTTCTTTTAGATTTTAAAATACTTCTGTAACTACTGTAGAAATAAATTTTGAACACATTTGAACATGTAATTCTATTAAATATTTTCTTTCGTGGATTGTAGAACAAATGTCACAATCGTCACAATTTAATGTCCCTACTATCCCAGCATTTGCCTGGTGGGAATAGTAAAGCCACGGAAAGCTCAAGTCAGAATAGCCGGCCCCTGGGGCCGAACCCCGGATATTATCTTTGTACTCGGGGACTAATAATCGTTTGTCTTTTCCTTACAATTTTTTCGATTTGCTCGAAAACCGTATTAGAGGGAAGATAGCTATGGTATGCTACAGAAAATACATTTTATTACTTTATATTTTAAATAACACAGTCACAAATATACAATTCGCCAGCAAGGAAGCTGATAAGTGGTAGCAAAGGCGGCAATCTTGTGACTTATTTCGCATCAGGTATTGGGTAACGGAAATGTCGGGGACTGTATCACACAGCTCCGAGGAAATGTCGGCGTTTGAATCTAAATCTTGCATTCGCGGTGTTCAAATAAATAGGAATTGTCGCTATTTGCTTATAAATTATTAGTGAACATTTAGATTTCAAGGTGAAGAATTTTTTTGCGTGAAAATCTCATATTCGCTGAAAAGTGGAAATGTCTGATTTTGCATCTATACGATGCAAATAACCTATGTAATAGTTGATACAGGGTCGTTAAATAATCAACAAAAAAAAAAACTTCTTACTTCGACATAGGGCTTTCTTCAAAATGAGCTAAGAGGTAGTCCTATCACACATCCATCACCCCCTCAAAAATTACGATCTGCTATGTATTAAAACGAGACTAGAAGAAACGGTGGGACTTAGGAAATTACATATTTTCTTTTCAGGGAATCGAACTACGAAGACTATCCGAATCTCCTACAGCCTGTTTACTGCGGAGTCCCGTAGGATTTTGCAGTGGATGCTGTCGCAGTTGGAGCCGTCTCCCACGCCACGGACTCAATCAGACGAGCTTCCCCTCCCCCCCCCCTTCAGCTCCGTCCTCTCCCCGCCCACAGATCATATTATAACACCTCTCCATTCTGCTCGCAGGAGATTTAGATGCGGCTTCATTCTTCTGTGCTCCTTTTGTTGATGTCCTATTCTTCCTCATACATTTTTAGGCATTGTTATCTCCACGCGAGAGCCCGACAGGTGCACGAATTAAATAAAAATGGAAGAAAGGATGAGATGTGCAACATCGTACAGTTCCCTCTATTTACACATGAGTGGCATATCGCGAATTTCTTTATGTCGGATCAAGTCTTAGGAAAGTGCACTATCCAGGGAATAATAATAATAATAATAATAATAATAATAATAATAATAATAATACTCTAAACGAGCGAAATGAAGTGTTAAAAAAGTACATGGTGTAAAAATACAAAATACAGTAGAACTCCGATTATCCGTCACCCTATTAACCGACTGGCGGATTATCCGACTGTTTTTGTTTCGCTTTTATTTCAGAAATAATTTACATGGAATACTGTTTTGTACATTATATTAGTACCATACACTCACCCTAGTATACTTTATTTTATTTCAAGGAGTGCAGTTCGGTGGCTCCTTTGAACACCCACTTACAGATTTATGACTTCCTACCCAAACACCTCTGACAATTCCATCCTGTCCCCTCGTCCCAACGTTGCACAGTTGCCACAATCCTGGTGACCCTCGAAATGAGACTGACGGGATTCTTGGAATTCGGAAGAGATGCGACAACACTGCCTGCACGTGGATTTGACGGGAGCCTGTCAATTCTTCTGAACAACGGTTGTGATTGGTTACTGACAGGCGAAGACAAGATTTCCGTCACAGTAAGGGAGACATTTATTTATGACAACCAATTAGTAGTGGGCAGTAGAAGGTCTGTCGGCAAAGTCCTTTCTATGAAACTGCACTCTTTATTACCACTGGTAATAAAGATATTAGGCCTAAAATATAATCAACCACACGACATAACTCTCCACAGATACACATCACGTACAGCGTGACCCGCCGAAGTAGTGTACAACTAGAAAATGGGTCACAGTTCTGCCATCTATCCGCAATATACGGAACTGGAATTACGCAAGTGAAGTATGTAGGCATTGGATACACACACACATTATAGAGTACAGCCCTGGCATAAGACGGGAAATTAAAGGAATAAAGACACCCCCACCCATATCCTTTTCGCTTTCACTGCCTTATAAACAAACGCAGAGTAAGGCTCTGTGCATCAGTGGTGGATTTTAGCGACCATAGAGAGCCGTAAGTTCGTAAAAGTCTTATACAATCCGTCACTGACTTCCTTTCCGCTCGTACAGTAGCAAAACATAACTATCTCAGCCGAAGGGTGATCTGAGTGACTCAATCGAGTTAATAACGTCCAGGTCTGTATTAGTAAGTACGTATTTTTTCAAGAGAGCATTATTACAATCCTTTATAGTTACACATTATGGTCTACTGTTCGAATTGCCGTACTGTATAACTTTTATTTTAATTTAATTGTTTATTTTACGACGTTTTATTAACTTCTAAGGTTATTAGCGTCAGAATGAGATGAAGGTGATAATGCCAGCCAAATGAGTCCAGAGTTACCCAGCATTTGCTCTTAATGGGTTGAGGAAAAACCCCGGAATAAACATCAACCAAAATTTGAACCCGGGCCCGCTCGTTTTACGGTCATGCATGCTTACCATTATTCCACAGCGGTGGACCTATTTTATAACTTCTGTATAAAATGTCTTCGACTAGTGTCAAGAGAAAACGTATAAAAAAAGGTCCTAATAATTGAATGGTTTGGGAAAGGAAAACTATGGATCATCTCGCATCGGAATACGAGATTGGAGTTATAACTACGCTATTTAATAAAAGAAACAAGGATAACGTGTATAAAGTATGTAAATCTACAAATGAGACCTCCATTATTCCTATTTTTCGTAGACAGTCATTACAAGGAGTTTTCTTGTACCTTAAAAACCCATTGTTCACAACTAGACTAAAATTAGTGGCCTGATCCACTACCTAGCGTTTTAAACACAACACCACGGAGAAAAACACGAAATATTTTATGGTATGGATTATCCAATTTTTTCGATTAACCGTTCAGTCCACCCCCTTCATTACCACAGATAATAGAGGTTTTACTGTATAGGAAAAGAAACAAAGATATTAAAATATAATCAACTACATTTACTTTGAATTAATGTACATGAAAATAAAATAACACAGAAATAATCGGATATTTGGATATCACAAATAGAGCGAATGGAAATGGCTATGTTAATAGCCTAAATGAAGAAACAAATTTAAAAAAAATGTAGGACGTCCACAGAACAGTTGGTTTGAACAAATGTAAATTCCTGTAAATAATTCGATGCCTAACATGATTATTATAACAATAACAAAAATGATGATAACAATATTATTATTATTATTGTTATTATTATTATTATTTATAAATACAATAGTTATTGATGCAATAATATTAATAGTAATGAATTATTTAAAATGTTATTGAAAAGAACAACAAGAGTTGATATTGTAAAGAAAATCATATGTAAACTGCAACAATAATTGTTAACAAGTAAAATAAAATAAATATGTTATCATTTTTCATGCCTACTTAGTGGAATGTGTACCCCTTGAGAGAACCCCGCTTATTCCTGAGGGTACGCGTACCATAGATTGAATACCACTGACGTAGAATACTTACTTCTTCCACATTAGGGCCTACAGTGTAGTATTCGTATTAGAAGACCGAAGAGAGATCATGATCAACGAGTTCTAAACTTTCAGTATTGGAACTCATCACAAGGCCATATCTTCAGGTAAATATGATGATGATGATGATGATTATTCTATAATCCTTTCTCTAATGGCACCTTTAAACTGCAAATCTACAGAGAATAGAAGTGGTAAAAATTGAAAAAATACAAACAAACAAAATATAAATTAGAAAACATAGGCCTAATAAAACTTTAATGAATTAAAAAATGTACTATTGTAGTATTGTACATAAAATAAGCAACATGTAAAATATATATAGGGTGAACCTTCATTAATTTCATGGAGTTATCCTTTGAGATATTTCAAATGAAAAGGTTGAATACAATTTTGTTCGTTTCAGTTTCCTTTCTCAGATTACTTATTATTTTCTATGAAACATTTCATAACGTGTTATGTGAAAGTCATTCATTTAATTCCCAATATACTTAGCAGTTTAAGAGAACAGTGTATTATGATAATAAATGACTGAAAGAATTTTAGTTTTGTCCTTTAAATGTGCAGAAATTTGATCCAAACAAATATAACTTTTTGCTCTGCAAAGACATTTTAAAATATTACATTACATTTGTTCGGATCAAATTTCTGCACATTTAAAGGACAAAACTCAAATCCTTAATTTATTACCATAATAAGTTATACTATTCTCTGAAATTGACTGAGAATGTTGGGAATTAAATCAACGGCTTTCTCAAAACACGTTATGAAATGTTTCATATGTAAACAATTATTATCTCGAAAAGGAAGCAAAAACGAGCAAAATTGTATTCAAAATTTTTGTTTAAAATATCTCCAAAAAGAACTCCCTGAAATTAATGGCATTACGTAGGCCTACGGTTCATTTTGTATCGGTATATATACTGCAATTACAAAATTAAAGAGCTTATGCCCCTTAACCACAGAAACATTAATATAAATAAAATACAGAAAGCAAATTTATTTCCTCCAAAACTAGCAGTAGAACGAAAGAAGCTTTAGTAATCGAAACATTGTGTGAAACCTGTCTGTCAGCCGTTCTGAAATGAGTAGCATAGAAATATTTGTGATCTACATGGAACCTGGTCCTAGAATTCGAACTGAGTTAGTAACGTTTGTCCCGAGCAACATGAGACGCTTTTGATTTCGCATAGCTCATATATAATGTGGGATTGTTGAGAAGTGTTGGAGGGGTTGGAAAAGGCTATGATCGCCATACTGTGTAACACGATTGTCCGCAGTGAAGAAAACCTATTCCATGAAATGGATGATAGAGAGGGGCTCGTGCAGGGGAAGGGAGGTGTGGATTCGCTCCTTCACAGATCCTACACCCCCTTCTACTCTTCAGTTGAAAGAGATACAAGTATAGTTGGATTCGCCCAGAGGCTTAGTAGCGGCGCCACCTATATTCCATCCTCCTCGCAAATCTATACACGCCGAGCGATCAATATATATCGAGACCTGCTCCTTCTCCTGCAAAGCAATTAAACGATGTGAATAGCATTACGGCTACAACCTCGCGTTACTCGACTAACAATTGTCAAATCTCGCTACTGAGCTCAGCAGGTCGTTTTGTAAGAAAACTCGCGTTGGTTGAGAAGCTGTATTAGCGTGTTACTAGCTGTGGCAGATATCTAAGTCTACCCCATTACGATGTACGCTGTGGCATAGGAAAAGCTGCGTAGAAGACAGTCATTGAATTCCTTCCAGATTACTGATAGCCAGTTTCTCCAAGTAATGTTTAATTTGACTAAAATTTTAAATTGGACGGAGTTACGCAATAACAGACCAAGCGCCAAAAACCTGTTTCGAGATATTGGCCATTGAAATAAATCTGTTTTTTATAAAACATTACATGCAAGAAGTATTATAGCATTTATATTATTACAAAAAAATAGCACACATAATACCACAAAAGATTAACCGATTTTTGATAAGAGACCGACAGTTGAATTAATATTTCAAAGCAAAATAAATAAATGAATTTTATGCAATAAACGAATTTTTGTTTATAAATAGCAGCAAAATTCAGATATCGCATTCTTGACTTTTTTTCGAGTTAAATTGAAGGGTTCAGAACCATATTGGGCCAAGCGCCATATAAGTTATTAAAGACGTAGAAAAGAAGGGTTAAAATTAAGTTACTATCATAATTCAATGGAAACATATAGCAAGTAATATGAAGTATACACATTCAAACTAAATAATATGTCAATCTTCACTAAACTATGGTATTTACTTATCTTTAACCCTTACTTTCTCTGTTTTTAATAAATGACGCATGGCCCACTATGGCTCTGAACCCTACAATTAGCCTGCAATCAAAAGATTTGTGCAAATATCTCTTTTTTTTTTTTCAAATTGTCGGTTGGTCTATTATTGCGTAACTCCATCCAATTGACAGTATGATTATTTTAAAAAAATTGTTAATGTGTTTTCCATTTATTCAAAATAATTTTGTTTAAAATAACCAACACTTAGCTATAACATTTCTTAGTAGGCCTATTATTTTAACTACGCAACAGCAGTTGGTAATGATTTTGCACATGAATTGAATTTTTTTTAATGGGCGCAAGTAATTTTCATTTTTATCGTAATTTCGGAAGTACTGTACATTGATGAACCCATCGTTTTTGCTTGAAAGGACGCCAATAATATTGTTCCTTGGCTCGTTAGAGGCAAGTTAAGATGTGTAAACATTAGAAATCTGTATATAAATGAAATTATTATTTTGTATTCTTCACCTAACGTATATAAGGAACATTAAATTCAGGCGTTTGAGATGGAAAGGGCATGTAGCACGTATGTGTGAATCCAGAAATGCATATAGAAGGTTAGCTGGAAGACCTGAGGGAAAAAGATCTCTGGGGAGGCCGAGACGTAGATGGGAGGATAATATTAAAACGGATTTGAGGGAGGTGGGATATGATGCTAAGGACTGGATTAATTTTGCTCAGGAAAGGGATCTATGGCGGTCTTTTGTGAGGGCAGCAATGAACCTCCGGGTTCTCTAATAGCCACTTGTAAGTATTATTATTATTATTATTATTATTATTATTATTATTATTATTATTATTATTATTATTGTAACTTGCCGCTTAATAATAATAATAATAATAATAATAATAATAATAATAATAATAATAATAATAGGCCTACCAATGGTCAGATATGTGTATGTATAGACCTATTGTCAGACCTTGAAGAAGTTCCGTCGCGCAATTCAGAACAAGAGACGTGGGATGCTGACCGACGGAGTTGTGTTGCTTCATGACAACGCTCGACCACACACAGCTCGAGACACCCAAAATCTCATCTCGAAATTTGGCTGGGAACAAATTGACCATCACCCCCTACAGCCCGTTTTGGGACTTTCATCTCTTCCTGCACCTCAAGAAGTTCCTCGGTGGTCAACGTTTTGATGGCGACGATGAAGTGAAAATAGCAGTGCGGGAGTGGTTCGCATCGCAATTCTACAATGAGGGGATAGAAAGACTTGTGCCACGACTCGATAAATGCCACAATAATGGTGGAGATTATGTTGAGAAGTAATTGAAGTGTGGTGAATGCAATGCAACAAAAATGGTTTGTAAATATCTTCCCGTTTACTTACTACACCCTTTTGGAACTTACTTTAAGGACACGCCTCGTACCAATATAAACACACATAACCTGAAGCACGATAAAATTGAAAAGATGATCGAGGGAACTCATCTGGATGAAGAAATTCTACAATTGTAGGAATTAGAAACTTATTTGTTCGTGATCTTAGTTGGGCCTGTCACTAGACAGAAACCACATTAAGTGATAACAACTTGCAGAAATAATAAGTATAGCAAACCCAACAGACAGAAATATAAAAAGCAATCATCAACGGTACAAGTAATATACAATGGCCCGAAATTTTCTGAATTTTCATACCTAAGTAGGTCCAAAGTTGTGTTGGTTTGAGAGTATGGGTCTATGTTAAGAGAAGTAATAATGAACGGCATGCAACGACTTTTCTCTTCATGTGAAGCGACATATCAGGAAAATGTAGCGTTTTACAGAGTCGAACAAGAATCCAGTAATTCAATCGGATTACTTTGAAAATAAAATCTTGGATATAAATTATTAAATAGCCTACATTTCAGAGATATTTTCTATTAAGTTCTTATCTTTAAATTATTTTTATAGCTTCATATTTGTGTACGGCACACGCATCAACGTGTACAATATGCTAGCATTTTCATTTGGTAAATTAAATGTGGGGTAGTACTTCCGTCAATAAATTTGTTTATTTTCACCTGGAATGTTTGACTTCATGAATAAATAGTCTCCCCGTTTGAATAATACATCAACTTACAGAATGGAATATTTTTAATATTAATACGTGTTTTAACAGCCATAATTGTTTGAACTGTCGACTAAAATTTTATTTGTATTTTATTCCTTATTTATGAGTAGCCTACCACTCGACAATGCAATAATGATTCTACTAAATATGAGCTGAAGTGAAGATATTCCGATGAGAAATGCATCTATTTTCACGTAAAATCTCGCAAAATTGCTGATAAAACTTAACCTCATTAACTAAATTTATTTGTATATAATTTTATATTGGTAATATTTTTAATTAAATAGTCTTTAAAATAAGTTTTTAAACGTTCTAACAAATTCGATCAGACAAAAAAATATTTAAAATATTTTTTATTGTAATGTCCACGACTAATTTTCCGATTCTGGATTACGGGTGGGATACATTTTACGAATTCTTTATAGCTTTATCAAATTTTTAGTTGCCAGGAATAAATTCACTCTCAAGTATTATTCCAGGTAAAAGATCAATGACGGTCAGTCATTCTGGTAAAATTTACCTTCTTTTCACTCGAAATGATCCCACTACTTTATCGGAAGGTAACTTACTCATGAATGAAGAATAAAATTAATCTCTTCAAGTTCTCATTTCCCTCATCTTAACGTTAGTATGACTGGTGGAGTTTTCAGTGGCAAAAGAAGGGTAAATGCAGGTCTACATAATATACAAGGTATTGTTGGTCCAATCAAATAACACAGTCTTATTTATAATGATAGGCTAATGCTATGCAAAGTTTATATGGCATGTTCTGGTGAAAATATATGGAAATAAAGATTTGGTAAATTTGTTACATAAACAGTTTTCCTGTGTTAAGTCAAACTCTGCTGGTATAATTTACCATAATTTATGACTAGTTTTAGATTGATTTCGGCCATCTTCAGATTTATAGAAATCTAAAGTTCATATAACATATTTACCAGATCTTCAGTGATATAGGTGTGTAATCAAGAGGTATATGTAAATAATCCTCAAATACCAATAATTATCGAGAAATAAATACAAATGGAAGATGATACTTTATTAATATTTTGGTCATAAAAGTATTCTGAATTCTTTATGGACATTTATTAATAATTTGTTTAAGAAAATAAAATATGATATTGGTAATAACGAAAATCTTAATAAAGTAGACTGTAGACCTCAATGCAACAATGATTCTTATTTGGTTTCATTAATTTGTTATGCTGTTTGCTGAGTCAAATACTAAAATAAACTTCGTAAAATTGTGTATTTATTTTGAGTTATTGTTGTCAATTACTTTTTTTGTAATAGAAACACTATACATAGGCCTACAGTAAGTTCTGTGCTATTTCTTATGAACGTAACTCCAACGAGCAGATAACTAAGTTTAAAAAAATACTCCCTCTGTTCCAAAATATGGTCTAGAAAGATGTCATTTATTCCGTTCCAAAATATGGTACAGAACTTAATAGATTTGTTACAGTTCTCAGTAATACAATGCAACTTTAATATATCTTCTAGATACTTATTTGTTTGATAAATTAACATAAGAAAAACTAATAAATAATGTACATTTCATTCTGTGTGATGTTAAATTAATAAAAAAAACAAACATTGTTTTGAGAGAGGCAAATAAACATAAAAAGTACAATAAATTACAACCCCTTTTTATACGGCTGTTGAGCCTCAGATGTTCTATTCAAAATTGAATGGGCTGGTGTTACGTTTTCTGCAACAGAAACACCACAGGACGTGCCCAATTGATTTCTGTCCATAATGAACTATTCAAATATTATAGTTTGATGCACTACAGAAGACTAGAAACATTCACAACTGCACTATCTGATAGTCCCTTCACTACTGAACAAAATACCACACCGCGAAACATTTCGTGCGCGCATGTGAAATAATCAAACTTGTTTTGTTTGTTACTATACCATATTTTGGAACGGAGGGAGTATAAAAAGAAAGGCCTCCACTGTTAAAAATGAAATCTTTGTAACATAAATTAAAAGATTTGTTTCGATAAAATCTTTTCAGTGTTAGCAGTTTCGTTACACATTTCCACATCATGAAATTTCCCCGGGATTTATACAAAATGCTTAATATTCACATTTTATCTTTTCCGTGAAAATGATGAAAAATTTTCTCCAAGGGAAAACATTTCTCTCAATTTATCATCACTTTACTAGAGCGCAGTGTTGTAGACGATATCTACAAAACAAAACAAAAAAACTTACAAAATCGAAACAAAATAAGTAGAGTTATGTCAGTTCTCATACCATTACATGTATATGAATTCTGGATCATAACCAAGTGAAGAAAAAGAACTGAAGTCATATAAATGACATTTTTACACATTGCGGGCTACACATTAAAAGAAAGAGAAAGAAAATCAAAGATATCAGAAAAGAATAAAATGTCTTTAAATTAACAGATAAAGTAACAATATACGTGTACAGAAATAAATGGAAACAACACATAAAAGAAACGACTGAAGAGCGTAAAATTGTTCTCAGTGTTCTAATATATTCTCCTGCTTCTTCCGGGATAAAATTTTGCTACTCGCGCTCTGTTTTCTTTAAGTTTATATTTAAGCTCCACTTCTCGTATTGCTTCAAAAGTTTTCTTAACAAATATTTTACATAGTTCTTCTATCATATCATCGGGTCAGCGTAATTCCGTTTTTCAGGCGCCCCAAACTCAGAAGTGGGTTACATATAAGCCACTGCCAGGAAAGAAGCCAGAAAGTCAAAAGACAACCCGGTGGCAATAGGAAAGAATATTTCAAATCACTACAATCCTATGCTATTAGCAATTGATCATCGGCAAAATTTAAATTGTAGGCTATATAGAATTCTCTTCAACTTATCATCTTCCGTCCATGGGAATAGGTGTTTGACCCTTTTCATGTACTATCCTATGTTGTCTCAGCGGTGGCCTGAGCAGTGCTACCACACGACCGGAGAGACCCGCAATGTGTCCACATTCTGTTATATACAGAAGCTCAATACGTAGTAAATATGCATCAATAGAAAGTTGCTAACTACTAGGATCGCTACTATCGCCTCATTACAGACAATGCGAAATAGTACCTGCACAGTCTCTTGTTCCTAGTACCCTCATAAACTGAAGCTTCGTGACTGTATATACTAGACTGTGATGTGTCTGTCAAGTGTTGGTCTATAGCTACAGGTAGTACAGGCTATACCCTCCCCTACGCCACACTGGATTGTAAGTCGGTAGGAAAGGAGAAAGAAAGAAAGAAAGAAAGAAAGAAAGAAAGAAAGAAAGAAAGAAAGAAAGAAAGAAATGTAGAACGGAAGAAGAAAGAAATAATATTTAATTATCTTCAAAAAATAATGCTATATTTGCATATTTCTTGTTCCAGTTTGAATAGTCAGTTTCTAAACGAACCCTGAATAATGTTGGCCATAGACTAATCAGCATTCTTGGTAAAGAGCTTTCGTAACCAAGAACTCCCCAGAAAACTTTTTATCAACCTAAATTTTGTATTTAGAATCGGTATCCTAATAGTTGTTTTTTTTTTGCATTTATAAGCTTCGAATTTATAATAATAATAATAATAATAATAATAATAATAATAATAATAATAATAATAATAAAAATAAACGTTTTAACCACATAAGGAAATGAGACCCTACATCTACAATAAAGTATGTGACAATACAACACGAAAAGCAAATAAGATTATGAAGTAAGAAAATTATACATAGAAAACATAATACACTTAAATTAAGCATTAAATTACTTTAAAAATTTAAAATAACACGAAAATATTACACTCAAAGTAACGAAATTATGAAACGGCTATAATCCGGCCATGGAATCTGTAGAGTTAACTGGCGCATGACGTCACTTGGGAGAGGGCGGAACCTGTTTCCTTCCTTTCCCTTAGCTAGTAAGCAAACGGGCGACAGTTCTGTTGTGTTCCCTCTCCCACGCGGCCTTTCTTTCTCGCCTTGACTACTCATTGGACCAACCAGTTATGACGCCAGTTGCGCAGAAGGCTTGTTTTGTGGCTGGTACTTGGACTATAAGCGAATACATAAATAAATGAATAATGCACGTCCATGTACTGTTAAAAATACTGTTGCAATTGTAAAAATGTGGTCTACAGAAAAGAACAAAATTTAAATATAATTCATAAGGAAAGAAACTAAGAGTTCAATAACTCATCTTACTCACATAATTTTTTTTTAAATTTAGAATATATTTTTAAAGAGATCAGGTCTATTTCTAATTCGCCCTCACTCTGAAAACGCTCCTACTAGTTAGCACATAATGTTTAAACCAAGTAGTGGATGGATTGGCCTAGTTGTTACATATATCCTCCATAATGAAATGTACAACTTTTTGACTTTGTCTATTTCACTGAAATTAACAGAGAAATTGTAAAATGGCAGCAAAAGAAACGAGGTAATGCAGAGAAAATCTCGTACGATACTGTGTCTGTCTACATTGTATTCAACATCGAGTTTATTATTTTTTTTATTTTTATTTAAATTTAAATATACAGAATGAAGAATATAATTACAAAACAAACAAAAGAAATAGAAATAAAATAATACAAGCAATATAAGAAGAAGATACAGTAGTATTAACAAAATTTGAGACCTAATGAGCAGCGCTCGTGCTCGGTCGCAGAGTCGTCGGGATTTTCATCTCGGTCTCCAGTTTCGAAAGCCGACATTCTAATTGTTAGACTGAGAGATGTCCTCATAAATGAAAATTTAAATTAGTTAACTACAGACGGCGGAACTTAGCACAGATGAATCATTAAGACGCGATTTGTGAGCCACTGATACACTAGTCTTTAATTTTGTGTAAGTTACCCCTTTGAACGTTTAAGGAGCTGCACACATATTGAACGCGTGCATGTGCTTCATTTCAGTTTGAATCAGTCAAAGCAAAGTTTTTTTTGATGTCGCCGCCTACACCACTGCCCGACACGCTCTCGGTGTCCGACGTCAGTAACGCCCTCTTGAGACCCGCACTCACACCCCATAGCCCTCGAGAAATTACATACCTTACGCGTGGCGCAACCGCAAATGGGAATTATTCTGTTCCACACCCTTCTCTGTTCTTTTCAACTCCCCGCGCAACCCCACCCGCCTCACTATTTCCTCCTCTGGAGCTAAAATTGCTCCTGATGAGACGTCCTCTTTGTCCGCAAATTAACAGACGAACGATACGAGGACTGGGAGAAATGAGAATGAAAAAAGAAACTGCAGATAAAAATGTAGTGCGGCAGGGTTTGGCACTCGGTAGCACTATAAACACTGCCTCATTTTCTCAGTGCGGGAAACTCAATGCGATTCCGTTGTTCGTCATTCGGATGCGAAGCAAGAATATTCAGATGGGACAGTGCGTACGTCGGGATCCTGTGCTTCCCCAACTGTCTTCTGCGGAATGAGAGAGATCTATGACTTCAAAATATATAGGGAATTTCAACGAAGTTGGCTAGTAAGGAGACAAACGTTTACTATAGACGTAACTCGAGTCCTTATTCAAACTTCTTAAATTTTTTATCATCGCATGCAGGCCTATGTGGTTTTAAATATCGCTGATCGTGCTCTGTGCTATTGCAGTTTTCACTCTGCCCGCTGAATTCGAGGTTGGATGGTTTAAATCAGCGGTGACCAAACTCGAGCGGTAGTGATTACATGCGACAGACAGTCTATGAACTAAGGAGACGGAGGAAAGGTACTTGGCATGAAAACTACAGGGACATAATTTTATTTTTACTTCAATTTTTATTGTACCTGAGTTTTTGAATGTACTTCACTCTCAACCCTTCTACTAATGAAGTTCCAACTGTCCTCCACACAGAATCAAGGCCGCATATAGTAAACAGTACAGAGTCAGTGAGTATAGTACGTTCCAGAAATATGTTCGCGTTTTACAGTGACGAAAGAGCTTTCAATATTGAATCATATTTTCGCACAGGTACTGTCCGTTTGCCTACGTCGCATCCCGATTTCCCCCACCTGCTTCTGCTCGCCCCTCTGTAAAAGCTGGGCTGTCTTAGCTCTTTTCTGAAAACATTAATTTCTGTTAGGAATTGGACGTTTACGTAATATTATACAACTGTTTAAAATAACTTAAATGAAAGGGCCTCGTTAAGTAATTAACTGTCACGTGATTTCCCCCCTTCTTACGATCCTGCAGCACAACCACTTGGACGGACAGTAGATAGTAATTTTATCTGTGCGGGTCGGGCAGAAGCAAAGATTGAATTTATAGTATGTAAGGTACTCTTTTATAGAGTAGGTACAGAATTATTTCAACAAGAGTTATTAGTACGAAGGACGAAACTGGCAATTGGAATTAGATGCAATAATCTATAGTGCGATAATATGCACAAAAGAACTGAAGCCTGTATCGAAATGAACGGCCACCATTTTCAAAAACGTGTTTAAATATTCATATTATGATTATTTTTCAATTTAACTTCTTTCTCCATATTGTACGCTAATGTGCTGTAGACAATATAATATATAGGCCTACTGCATAATGAATACGTTCGCATGGATAACTCAGTTCGTGAGTAAAAGCACTTATTCTTAATACAGTACTGTATTTTTATTAAACAAAAACCTAATGAAAATTATCGAACTCAAAATCGCGATATTTCCTAGTTTACGTAAATGGATGAACTACTTCTCTTCCCTCCTATACCTAGTAGAGTGATTTTTTTGTGTTTTACGCCAGAATAATAGTATCATCGAACTAAAGTCGTGGAAGGGGGTAGCAAACTGTGTTTCCGGTTCTCTAAAGGTATAGTCAGGTTAATATTAAAAATGTTAGTAAAATAAAATGATGTCCCTGTACAACCAGTGATGGTTCCTGTACTAACATCTTGATCAATCCCGCGGATAAAAATTTCAAGCTTTGCTGCATTAGTAATGTCACTGCTGTCATCAAGAGCCAGTGAATAATATAAGATTTTTCTTGCTTTTTTTTTAACCTTCCTCTTGAATATAATCAGTAATTTTGTAAATTTTTCTCTGGATACTTGGTCGAGAAATTCGTAGTTTTCCAGAATTAAAAACTTCTTATGGACAAGTTATTTAAGCTATTTTAATCATTACTCTTTTGAGAAATTCTGTTCTATTAAAAGGCTTTAGATATTTCAAAGCCCATTAGGTAGCTGACTTCCTTACATTTATTTATGTCATCTTTCTCTTCCTGGCTATGATTTAATACATGCCAATTCCTGGCGTTTAACAGTTCGTTGGGCACATAATATTGAATCAGTTTTTCTATAATATTATTATTAAATGAATAACTAATAAATAGGTACCCTCATCTAAAGATTAAGAAGATTAAAACTGAGATAAAACCTAATAATTTTATCCTTCTAGGGAGAAGATCTAAAAATATCAATATTCATGTACGTACAGAAGAATTATAGAAACACATACTTAGTGGTCAGTAATAATAATAATAATAATAATAATAATAATAATAATAATAATAATAATAATAATAATAATAATAATATATTATTCAGCATGGCAATTAATGCTTCTATATACTCCTAATTGAAGCGTTGAGCAAAGTAAACATATTACATTTTGTCCGACAGAACAACAAAGAAGTTCTCTTTCTCATTTTTTACGAAACCACCTCTTACTGCTGGTAGATACAGATGTAATCACGACATCCGCTTTGGTCACCGTTGATTTAAATCCAGTCAACACAGGCCTGGACATTGCTTGAAGGGAGCGAGCGACTGCAGAGAGGGGATCATTTCTATCTGAATTCAAATGCAGTTTTAGATGCCGCGCGCAGCTTAGTCCTTAGCGGCCGCGAGACGATGCTGTTCGCAACACACTCCCACACTCCGTCCATTCCCTTCTCACAGTCTCCACCAAAATGCGCCGTCTAACTGTACAGATTCCAGGCGTGGAGTTAGTAGTGCTGGGTCGTAGTGCCCCAATTTCCCGAAATTCAATTCAATTGGTACAGATGAAGCAAAGCTTCTTTACGGTCCATAAATCTACGTCTGCCCCAACTTTACTTCTATTCTATAGTCATATATGTCAAGAACTTTCCCTCCTGTAGATATCCATTTTCCGCGACCCAAAAACTTCCGATCTAATGACAAACACAGTACACAACAGAATCAAAAGTTACATATAGATGTCGACCACGAAAAGTATCGCAAATTATGTATATATGCGTTACTATGTGTAGAAATAGGAACAGTAATTTCTACAATGATCTGCATCTTTCAAATTACACCATGAGTTGCACTTTTTTTTTCATACAATTACCGTCCACTTCTCCGTCATCAATACAATTACTCTATACCAATTAGATTTTTAAATGTTTCAGACTGTCGTACGATACTAATTGACGTATAACTTTCCAACATTCAATTTAGTAAATTGTAGTTCAAACGATGACTTGCAAAGGCATACATTTTTAATTATTACAAATACTGTAACATTTTGACGATATATTGGTTCGTTGTACAGTTTGTTGAAATTTTTAACAATATTGAAGGTTTAATTTTATAGGTTTTTAAGTGAGTTATTTGTATAATAATTGTAATTAGCGATATGGCTTAAACGGATTAAAACATGCCAATTATGTTAGGAAAATAGCAGTTGTGAAAGCATATCGAAATACTGTAACTATAATTCCAAAAATTTGTCTCATTATTATACAAGCCAGGTAGCTCAGTTAGTAGAACAACTGACTACGGACTAGAAAGTCCTGGTGATGGTGAATTTTTCTCGTTGCCAAAACTATCAAAACTATCAGAGGGTCTACTTGGCTTCCGAGTCTTTCTCTGGGTAAAATGCGGTAGTAGCGTAGTGCTGAACACACCACCTCATTCTAGTCCTGAGTTATTGAAAGCACGATGGAACTCTGTTTCCATGCCCTCCATGTGCCACACCATCTCATTCTAGTCCTGAGTTATTGAAAGCACGATGGAACTGTTTCCATGCCCTCCATGTGCCACACCACCTCATTCTAGTCCTGAGTTATTGAAAGCACGATGGAACTCTGTTTCCATGCCCTCCATGTGCCACACCATCTCATTCTAGTCCTGAGTTATTGAAAGCACGATGGAACTGTTTCCATGCCCTCCATGTGCCACACCACCTCATTCTAGTCCTGAGTTATTGAAAGCACGATGGAACTGTTTCCATGCCCTCCATGTGCCACACCACCTCATTCTAGTCCTGAGTTATTGAAAGCACGATGGAACTCTGTTTCCATGCCCTCCATGTGCCACACCATCTCATTCTAGTCCTGAGTTATTGAAAGCACGATGGAACTGTTTCCATGCCCTCCATGTGCCACACCACCTCATTCTAGTCCTGAGTTATTGAAAGCACGATGGAACTGTTTCCATGCCCTCCATGTGCCACACCACCTCATTCTAGTCCTGAGTTATTGAAAGCACGATGGAACTTTGTTTCCATTCCCTCCATGCGCCACACCACCTCATTCTAGTCCTGAGGTATTGAAAGCACGATGGAACTCTGTTTCCATGGCATCCATGCGCCACGCCACCTCATTCTAGTTCTGAGTTATTGAAAGCACAATGGAACTCTTTTTCCATGCCCTCCATTTGCCACACCACCTCATTCTAGGCCTGAGTTATTGAAAGCACAATGGAACTCTGTTTCCATGCCCTCCATGCGCCACACCACCCCATTCTAGTCCTGAAGTATTGAAAGCACGATGGAACTCTGTTTCCATGCCCTCCATGCGCCTTTATGACGTGTAAAAGGAATGCTTATCTGTTTTATAGGTAGTCTAAATTGATGTAGACCTACAGCTTACACGTACGCAAATGAGCCTATAGTCCTTATATTCATAGCGATGCTTGGTAGATGATAACTAGGCTTGTAATGTTGGGGACCGATTACACAAGTTGACTGCAGCATGGTACATAGGCCGGGAACGTGAGCTAGTACGAGTAGGCCTACATTGACTTTGATTTTGCGATCAATTACGCGAATAACAAGGTGCACATAAACAAATCTGGACATCTCTAAAAGTAAATATACGCTACATAGCATTACAAAGATATATATTTCTTTACGTGCCTTTCGTTATGTGCAGAAGAACTATCATAGAATCATTCGTGGTTTTGAGTTCCTTCCTTTCTTTTCTTGTACTACAATGTCTCTGTAAGTTATATAATATCGCTTGTCACGTAGTATGTTGGTATCACATAATTTACATGTAATGTTCCTGTCATTCACTTCAAAACACTCACCAAATTCCGCTGCAAAAATATGCACCTAAAAACCTTTAACCTTCGGCATTATTATTCAACAGGTACACTGTTTACGCATGCTACGGTAGTGACTGGCAAACGGAGTATTCAGCAGGTACACTGTTTATGCATGCTAGAGTACTGACTGAAGAACGGGTAGTCAATTTGAAACCACCGTAACGCATCCTATCGGTCCCCAACATTACAAGCCTAATGATAACTATAATTTTTCAAAACATAGAAAGGACACTCACATTTGTACGGAATTTAAATTGATACGGTACTTTTTTAGTGGGTTATTTTACGACGCTGTATCAACATCTCAGGTGATTTAGCGTCTAGCGTCTGAATGAAGTGAAGGTGATAATGCCGGTGAAATGAGTCCGGGGTCCAGCACAGATAGTTACCCAGCATTTCCTCATAATGGGTTGAAGGAAAACCTTGGAAAAACCTCAATCAGGTAACTTGTCCCGACCGGGATTCGAACCCGGGCCGCCTGGTTTCGCGGCCAGACGCGCTAGCCGTTATTCCACAGGTGTGGACACGATACGGTGCTTCAAAACTTTCCCTCAGCTCATCCTTCTTCTTCTTCTGCACATCAAATAGCCTATAAGCTAGCTTAAGTCCAGTTGGGTTTTGTTCACACAACATTTTTTTTTTTCACGTTAACAACTTACTGTTTAAAAAATGAATATTAATACCTCGCAAGCATCGTTTCAGACAACGGAATTGGGTATTTGCTACCTGTCAATTGCTTCCCCTGTGCCGTGCTAACCACATGACTAGGGAGACCCACAATGTGTGACTTGTCAAGTATTAATTAAGGGGATAACGTCCCCTACCCCTCATTCTATCTAACTCGGTATGAAAGGAGGAGGTGAAATATAATGAAGAAAATAGGAAAGTTTTGTTTTTTAATTGGTTATTCTACGACGCTTTATCAATTGCTATGATTATCTAGCATCTGAATGAGATGAAGGTGATAATGCCAACGAAATATGTCCAGGGTCCAGCGCCGAAGTTTACCCAGCATTTTCTCTAAATGTGTTGAAGAAAACCCCCCGAAGAAACCTCAACTAGATAATTTGTCCCAACCAGGATTTGAACCCGGGCCCGGTTGTTTCACGGTCAGGCATGCTATCCGTTACTCCACAGCGGGAAACAAATTTTTACATGACGTTGAACGCCATTCTCTGGAAACTTTACCAACTTAAGTCGTTAATATGTTCATATCCTCAATTAATAGGTACCCATTAATTGAAGGGTTCAGAGCCATAGTGGGCCAAGCGCCATTTATTAAAAACGGAGAAGGAAAGGTTTAAAATTTAGTGAATGCCATAGTTTAATGATGATTGACATGTCATTTAGTTTTAATGTATATACTTTATATTACTTGCTATATGTTTTCATTGAATTATGGTAATAACTTCATTTTAACCCTTGTTTTCTACGGTTTTAGTAAATGGCGCTTGGCCCACTATGGTTCTGAACTCTTCAATTATACTTATAATAATAATAATAATAATAATAATAATAATAATAATAATAATAATAATAATAATACTTTATTGCCAGAACAAAGCTGCATATTGATTATTTTACATAAAAATACTCTTGCACCCCCAGAAAGAGTAAGTCACATAATCGTGCTCAGGGGGAAATTCCACATAATGTTAAGACATTTTATGAAATAACAGAGTAAAAAGTAAAAAGAAAAAGAAAAAAGAAGAAGAAAAAACACAGATATCACAATAATTGAAGGATTCAGAACCATAGTGGGCCAAGCGCCATTTATTAAAAACGGAAAGTGCAAGGATTAAAGTTAAATGAATACCATAGTTTAATGAAGACTGACATATCATTTAGTTTTATTGTGCATAATTTAAATCCAGACGTTTGAGATGGGCAGGGCATGTAGCACGTATAGGCGAATCCAGAAATGCATATTGAGTGTTAGTTGGGAGGCCGGAGGGAAAAAGACCTTTAGGGAGGCCGAGACGTAGATGGGAAGATAATATTAAAATGGATTTGAGGGAGGTGGGATATGATGATAGAGAATGGATTAATTTTGCTCAGGATAGGGACCAATGGCGGGCTTATGTGAGGACGGGAATGAACCTCCGGGTTCCTTAAAAGCCAGTAAGTAAGTAAGTGCATAATTTATATTACTCGCTATATGTTTCATGAAATTATGGTAATGACTTAATTTTAACCTTTGTTTTATCCGTTTTCAATATATGGCGCTTGGCCCACTATGGCTCTGAACCCTTCAATTGAACTTTAAATTCTCTGTTAACAGCAACCGTCATCTTATTTGAAACAAAGGACACGAGGCACACGTATTTATGTATTTTTTTAATAATGTTATTTTTGCAATTATTTGTGTGAGGAATAACTTTTAGCAATACTGTATTATGGCAATCGATACTATAATAGAAACTCAGTTTCCATAGCATCAAAATAATTTCGCTGGGCCTTATGTAATCTTAATTTCACTTCCATCCTCATATAATAATCAAATTGACAAAATCCCTTTATATTAGATATCACTATATTAATTAAAGCATGGTCTGGTGCATTCTTTAATTACATATAGCGCTAATTTGTGATCATAAAGCTAGTTATAGGGAGCAGGACTATTGTACAAATATGGCAATGGCGATTGTAGTTTCAGTGCATCGACTCTCTAATAACTTGCTGTAACACAGAGGATTCCGCTTTCTCTTATTGGGATATACGTATATTTGAGTGGTGAAATTGTTGATGCCTCTTTGTTCACGCTCTTCGTGTACATATAAAATATAGACAACAAAAAATATCGCCAGAAATAGAATGTGACAAGCGACGCAATGAGATAATCCTTTCCGATTGTCTTCGAAAATGTTTGAATTTTGCTACCTCCGATTTAACTGCTCGTCCTCGCGCATGAAGAAATTTGAATAGTACGTATTTTGTTTAAATTTACCAAGTTAATCCCTCAGTCTTGCTAAAACTAATCGACCAGCTCGAAACAGAAATTTTATGCGTTTGTAAGAAGACACTAATGAAATGTAACAGCAATATAATAGAACTGTTGATGGTCTATAGCAATTGGAAAAGTTTCGACCAGTGTTATTTATTTATATTCAAAAACGTGATTTAAACAATTCCTGTTTGACTAATTCACCAGAGTGAAAAATGTTAAAATTATACATGTTGTTTGTTTAGTCAACTATCCGATGACAGATCTGAAGCTCACAAGTGAAACCAACAAGGCACCACTTATGAGGCAACTAGGCCAGAAGATAATGAGGCAAGGTGACCAGTCCCTTTCCCCTCCATTGCATACATCGCCAACTAGCTACATATTACACTATACTTGATAAGGTTTATCTTGTCTCAGTAACAATAAAACCAGGTCCCTTCAAATGAGGGTGGAGATTATAGGAGGGCTGTAAATTTTCAGGATTCCTTTCAAAATCTTGTTATTGTACAGGCTACCGGAACTCAGTTTCTTGAAAGACAAGCTCAGTGACGGAACTACACAGTACGAAGAGAGATATTTTTGTTATTTTATTTTACGATACAGAATGTATCAACTAGTCCCTTCTGCCACTGGATGGATGGACGGCATCGCTCCACTCTCCCATCGCCATAACAATACAGACAAAGTAAGACATATCTCCTTTCTCTCTCTTTTCACAGTGAGACAAGATACATCACACAGACTTTAGTCAGACTTCAGATGCATACAAACAATTGTTTTTCCTCTGACACATATCATCATGTGAGATTTACTACCTGATAATAGTTGTACATCTCAGCCAGAACCTTAATCAGCGGTAATACCTCATGTATGTAATAAGAAAGTGTAATAGTTTTTTTCTTCCCCCCCCCCCACAAAACGTTTAAATTCCCTTATTCGGTAACTATTGCGAGTGGGGCCGTGATTTTTTTTTTATCCATATCGATAGAAAATCCAATAAATAATAATTTATCCCTCTGGTGTATTTCACTGGCGTGGTGAGTTTTCGTGTAAATTTACTTTAAAAACCACTAATTTCAAGCCACTGGCCGATGCAAACAGATTGCAACATTGTACCAGAGAGGGAGGTGGGAGGTAGTTCACCTAGGGAGACAGAGCTGAGTTCATTGACCTCTTACATCTGTATTAGGTTACTTGAAGAAAGGGCAGTGTGTTAGCGGCGTTGTTGCCAGACTGCTGAAACTTCCAACTTAATTTTTTGGTAATTAACCGTGTATTTAGTCAGAAAACGTAATATAGGTTTTCTATTCATTCAAGTATACCCTAACGTCCGATTCAATCTGCAGGATTATTTTACTTTGACTCTGTATACTTCGGTAGGCAACATATTGGAGATGGATAGTGACTTTTTGTAAATGAAACCTAAATTAGGGCAGGTAGGCCTATATAGTGGTAGGGCCACTGTCGTTTTCTTACCACTATTCTCGAGACAGTTCAGAGGTTCTATTGGTGTTTCTTACATTATTTTTATTTATGCATTAAATCATATTATACTGATGTTATTTTTATGCATTTTAAATTCAGTTTCATAACTAGATCAACTCTTTCTACGTATTACTGTAATTTATAGTCACCTGTATCATCGATGTGAAAAGTAAGAAGGACCTAGAATAAATCCTAAGATTTCCAGGTAGGATGTGTTGACGCCTGATTCTTAAGTATGGTACAATGAGAAGATATAAAAGTGAAATAAGTGGTCAAAATATGAATATATTATACAGAGTGCAAAGGGAATAAGTATAGTCATTTTGAGAGATGACTCAAGGCAATGAGTTAAGTAAAAAAGTTTAATATCATTGTGGTCTTTTATGAATGGGTTTAGAGAAAATGAGCATTTTTAGTTGAATTTTGGAATGCGTAGAAGATGGAGAGATGATGTGGGTAATTTTGTAGAGCTACTACCAACAAATGTGTCCGTTATTGGTTTCTTGCGTAACATCGACGATAACTAATAAAGTGTCCGACGGAAAGACGTGGCAACCATGTATTCAGTTACTGTAGAAGCAAGTCGACAGCAAGATTAGAGCGGGAAGGAGAAAATTCACAGCCACCAATATCCCTCTGTGACATGTCATGCAGTTACGTATATAACTGTACGACTCAGACTCTAATGTTACTTGAACACATGTTGCAATGTTGCCATCTGTTATCCCCAAGTAAATACCTTTGATATTCTGAATTCAAGTTAAGAAAAATACTGAGGTAAAGAAAAGGGTGAGGTTTTACCACCTCCCATATCATCGTACAAAATCGTGTGTGTTATCCAATTGGCTAGTGATGACCATAGGTAGTAAGTTCGTAGCAAAACAGTACATTTCAGTTGAGTACAGGGAGGAGTATACAGTAGATGTCATTTGAGCCTCGCTCAGTTCTCGCATAAACAATGCATAGTGGCATTTTGTGGAGCTGTATACTCTTGAATAGCTTGAAGAATAATTTTACTTTATATTAATATTTTAGGTTCTGAACAAAGTGAGTTATTCTGTTAGGCCTATTATTGTATTATTTACGTAATGTTAACATTATGCGTGATTCCAAAAAAATTAAACTAAGTTGTTATTAAATAATTATGCAAACAGGAATGAATAACACGTTTATTCTTTCCCCGATTATTCTTTGTTAAATGTTGACGTCTCGTGCTGCTATGCATTGGGTTGCTATTGTAGAGATCACAGTCTGTGCTGCAGCGTGGTAGATTTTGTACAGGCAGCAGTTTTAAGACGATTGCGTAGTACAATTTTCATAAAATTATGAAATGTTTATTTACCTCCATATCGTTATTGTGTGGAGAAATGGGACTAATTATCAATAACAAATCGGTCTAATCATCAAGGCATTAACCTATAAAAGATCCATTACTTTATAGAATTCAGTGCCTATCATCATAGAAACTAAGGGCAAATCGCAATAAAGCGAACGTAGAAGCTCCACCCACGACCCCTTCCACTTTTCCCCTACTAGCTCAACAGACACTCTACGTGATAGGCGAGTGTTGTGTCGAATACACATTTCATGTGGGTGGGGATAACTTCCCCTACTGGCGTTCGCTGTATTGCGATTTATCCGAAACTAAAACTATTTTCATAATTTCCATATTAACAGACTGTACTGAACGCACATGGAGAGTTAGCGCGTTGCAATAAGATGACAAATCACATTAGTCTGCGTATCACAGCGGCGTAATAGGCCTACATTTCGCATTAAGTGTTTGTTTACATCGGTATTCTTGTCTGGAATTCAGAATAGTAATCCCTGTTCGAGGCTGAGTGAATTCCAGGGTCATAGTGCGGCCGGTAGGATTAAGTCAATGGACAAATTCCATGACCCTATCAGGAATCGAACCCGCGATCTCCAGTACAACGTCCTAACAGCGTTGATACAGCGTACCACCAGATATGAATACATGTTTCATAAAATTAGGATAACTTTCTCTGTTAGGGAATCTTATAAGTAGGGCTAGGATTTTGATGAAATTGCATCTTTTTTCTAGAAAGCCAAAAACATTGCTTCTTTAGTAGTTATATATTATATGATAAACTGAGTGTTTTAAAACATATTTGTTAGGGCATTTTTTTGCATTTTTTACATCTTACAACTCATAAGAGCATTTTTTTGTTTTATTCGGTCATTTTTGGGGTATTTTCATTTAATTTTGGCCGTAAATCCCCATTATTAATAAAAAAAAATATTATTTATTTCCTTTTAATATTTTCTCTACATACTTTTCCAATTAATACCCATTATTTTTATATTATTTTAATCCTTTTTCTATTCAGATATTGTCATTTTAACGCAGTACACCCCCACGTAATGGATCAGTCCAACCATCCCTTCAATATAGACTTCTCTATATCTCCTAGTTCCAGATGAGAATGGCCTTGTGGTGGACTACATGGAACTACATCAGGTAAAATAATTAATTAAAGCGTACCATTTAGAAAAATTATGTAAAATTAAATAAACTTGAATGTTGGTACAAGTCTAAATATTAGTATTCCTACTGAGCCAATTATGTAAAATCAATTTTTAGGGCATTTTAAGGGCATTTTTGAAAGATTTTTAGTTCATAAATGCATTGTTTTTAGGACATTTTTTCATGATTTATAGGTCATCACAATCCTAGCCCTACTTATAAGACATTAGCAACGTTGCCAAAATTTTACATTTAATTTTTTCTTTAATTCCAGAAAAACATATCGCCAATATTTCGGGCAGCTGGGGATGAAACACGACCCAGAGGTTGATGTTCTGTGGAGTAAACCAAACTTCGTTATTCGATAGCGACCGTTTTGCGATTTTCATCACGCGGGGTACATTTTTGTTTCTACCTCAACTTCACGGCTTCCCTCATGAAAAGGAAATTTTAAAATAAAAAAATCAGCGTTCTCCTATCCCCGTAACTCGTGTCACACTGGTGTGCTGGTGTCAGGGGATGACAACCCCCACCCCTTCGCTGCCGCTAATGCTCCTCGTTCTCTCCACCTTGACAAGGCCTCCTACACTTTTTCGACTGAGTGGTCCTGGAGGTGACAGTTTGAACTCAGGCAGTCTTGTCTGTCAGCACAACGATTCGATTCCGATCGCTACCAGGGCACCCTGATTTTTCAGTTCGCTTGGTTTCTGAGTCAGTCAGGCTGGGTTTCGGCAGGGCTCCTATATATAAAACCCCCCTCCCCCACCCCCTTCACGTGCACGATTTAACTTCCAATGAAGGGAGGCGGGCAAAGCTAGCTTCAGTCAGCATGCAATTTTCGGTACCCTACATGTAGGCAGTCTTCACTTTTGGTTTGCATCCACCGTCACCACTCCGACCTGACTCTGTCATACACGATGACGTCGAAGAACGCTCGTCTTTTGTTCTCTCCCTGTCGAATAGGAGGAGGAGACGAAACGATCGCTAGCTACAAGAATGTCTCTCTTTCTATCTATTTCTTTTTTGTTGTATTCTGTGGAAGATGATGGATAAAGGGGGAAAAGAATGACGGACATGGATTGTAAAATG
Source organism: Periplaneta americana (assembly GCF_040183065.1). NCBI lineage: Eukaryota > Metazoa > Arthropoda > Insecta > Blattodea > Blattidae > Periplaneta > Periplaneta americana. The sequence continues at coordinate 56,307,228 of NC_091120.1, forward strand.
TATCATATTTCAAAACCTTGGATGCTCGGTGCGGTACAGGATTGAATTCCTTCATCTCCGTCCCCAGAGCGACCGCAGCTTGGAGCACGTACATTGTTATGTGAACGTAACAACGGGGTTGCGTGGAATGCGGCAGGGAAGGGTGTGTACACGCCGCACGCATGTAATACCGATCACAAGTTGGGTGAAATTAAAGTCTACTTAGGTCTGTGTTCAGAGACTTTCATGCCTATCATTAATAAAAAAGTTTAAATTCGAAAGTAATTTTTTGACAATATTTAGTTTGTTTTGCGTCATATTTCCAAGTTTTTATGTCATATGTTGGTATTCTTAGAGCATGCATAGAAATACGAGCTCTAGCCATAAGACTATCAATATTATGTATATATGTATGTATGTATGTAATTATGTATGTATGTATTTATTAACACTGCTGCCGGGTAGCTCAGTTGGTAGAGCAGCTGGCTACGGACTGGAAGGTCCGGGGTTCGATCCCAGGTGGTGACAGCATTTTTTCTCGTTGCCAAACTTTCAGAACGGCCCCGAAGTTCACTCAGCCTCCTATAAAATTGAGTACCGGGTCTTTCCCGGGGGTAAAACGCGGTCAGAGCGTGGTGCCGACCACACCACCTCATTCTAGTGCCGAGGTCATGGAAAGCATGGGGCTCTACCTCCATGCCCTCCCAAGTGTCTTCATGGAATGTTACGGGGTTACCTTTACCTTTTACCTTTTTACAATTGGGTATAAGTACACAGTTATACAAAATTACAGCAATAAAAGAAAAATAAAAAAATAAAATAAAATAAACCTAAAATTTATTTCTAACTATAAATAAATAGATGCAATAAACCTAGGACTATAAATAAAAACTATTCTACAATAACGCCTACAATAAGCAAAAGTAAACCTTAACTTAATTACCAATTTAAGTAATTACATATCATCTTAATTAATTACAAATAAACTTAATTACATATCATCTTAATTAATTACATAATACCTTAATTTATTTACATATCAACTGAATTACATATCATCTTAATTAATTACATGACCCAACTTAGATAATTACTATGTAATGAAAATTCAATTAGACCGTCTCTGCTTATCTGTATTACAATTATAATTTATTGATGTTTTACATTAACGTTTTCGGTACATCAGTGTACCATCTTCAGATGTATTTATGATACTAAATTTAAATTTAAACCTGGCCGATAGGTACATATGTTGTGGTCTTTGGAGAGTGTGTGTGTGTGTGAATATACATACTATACCCATACATGTTTGCAGTGGTTACATGGACCATAAAACACTTATATATTATCGATTGTTAAAACAACCAATTAAGATCAATTAACAAACTTGTGGTCATTGTTCTATGACGTTATGACGTTATGACGAACAATTGAATTTTCATTAGTTATTAGTCAGCTTATCGGAACAAAATTGAATTTTCATTACTTATTAGTCAGCTTATCGGAACAATAATTGAATTTTCATTACTTATTAGTCAGCTTATCGGAACAAAATTGAATTTTCATTACTTATTAGTCAGCTTATCGGAACGATCAATACAAGATGAAACTATTAGATAATTACACTGCACCTACAATTACATTTTCAGTCTAATTTTCTCAACCTTTCCTTAAATGTATTGATTTTGAGAGGACGACCCTGAAAGATTGCCGCAGGTAAGCTGTTCCAGTCTACTATTCTGCGGTTAACAAAGGAAAATTTTGCCACGTCCGTTCTTTGTTTTCTACATTTAAACTTCATAATATGATCTGCCCTGCCTAAGTATGAAAGTTCTGTGGGAGGGGAAATGTTTCACTCCTTACTTTATACTTATGTGATACCCCCTGATCTTTATGCAGGGAAAAAATCCTGTAAAAACGAAGTTTTTACTTTAAACCCAATCTCTCTATATTTCAAACTGTGGATTATATAACAATTTTTCTGTTATGAAAACTTACTGAAAAATTACATTTTTTGTAGGAAAAAATTAATTTCTCCAGAATGAATGTAGTTAGATCAATGAATTTTGGGACAGAGTTAGATATTATCTCAAGTCATTATTTCACATTTCTTGACAATATAAGCCGTTTCCCGCAGAACCTAGTGCTTTCACAATCATTAGTGGGGGATGAAATTTTGAATTCTACAATGCGGGTATATTTATTTAGTACTGATGACACTGACTGTTATCTTCGCCATCTATTCATAGAAGTAATAACTAAAGAAACCACACTTACACAAACAAATTAGCGATCACTATCGAATAGTATGGGTCAGATATCTTTGAACTACAGTGTGCGTATAATGGCTCAATTGTGATCTAAATAGGGCCCAAGAAGGATTTCATTCGCTCTCTCCTTTGATATACACAAACAAAGGAAGTTCTTCAATACAGATTCAGAATATTATAGTAGCTTGATCTCGAAACAAAATACTTTTCCGAAAATATTAATGCGTTGGTGAGTTATTAGTTTTTACACATATGTTCCTTTATTACAGAAATAAAAACAATATTGTTCCTCTCATGTGTGGACGCTTGGCGTTCTTTTATGTGAATGAATATTAATTCTGACACAAAAATTCAACTGGGAACTTATTTCCCCATTGCATATCTCATTAGACTGCAACACCGCTCAAACAACAAATTAATCCTCACAATAACATGTCAATAAAATTCGTACGACATAAAAACCTAATTTTATAACACAGGAATCCATTATATTCCTGACGCTTCTGTAGGTAAACCTTTCTATTAACAGTGATGTGTTCGAATCACAGCACACGTATATATTGTTTTCAGAAGTTATCAACGTTAGAATGGTTCCAATGCGATTGTAGTGTGTCAGTTTATGTAATAGCTAATTTAGAAGTAATTAGATTTTCACCGCGTGAGTTGTGGAAGCGGATGTCAACTCACAAAACAATGTTACTGCAGATGAAATGAACAGTTTAACCCAGCGATGCATGTTTTTATGTTATTCCCTCAAAACATGGTTATAAATTGCGGGGGATATAGTTTCTAATAATCATAGAGTTCGTTAATTCCTAGTTGAATAACAACTGAAAGAGAAAGCTTGATCCAAACAACTGAAAACTTCACCATCTCATTGTTCCTATGGAGCTGGCGCTTATTAGCGAAACAGGGGGATATTATACTCGTAATAAATCGCAACATTTTATTTCCCTTCCTGTACGTTTCAGCAATTATTGTTTTAATCTCCACAGTTCTCGTTCCATTGTGCACTCATATTGAACGCATTAAAGAAAATTTATTCTGTTTGATCGAATCATCAATTTTTTCCTTCCGCAATTCGGAAAGATGATATTCCAATCCCTTTAATTATAAATTTCACCATAAAAGAGCTATATAAACACACGAAAAGAGGTTAAAAATCAAATTTAACTTCTAGAAGATGATCGTTACACTGCTTTTATAATCTGTATTCATAATGAGAATGTATTTTATAATTTATAACTTTCTCAATGTTTTCATCACAAATTCGAGAATCGTTCAGTTTTTTAAGTTCTAAGTCGGTAAATTGAACTTATTTGGAATCTTACTTCCCCAGGTTATAAACTTAAGTTATACCAAGCTAAAATATGTATAATAAAATATACAGCAACTCCAAAATATTGTCGTTATTTCCTGCCCTGAACATAAAAATATTGAACTTATTTGGAATCTTACTTCCCCAGCTTATAAACGCAAGTTATACCAAGCTAAAATATGTCTAATAAAATATACAGCAACTCCAAAATATTGTCGTTATTTCCTGCCCTGAACATAAAAATATTGAACTTATTTGGAATCTTACTTCCCCAGCTTATAAACGCAAGTTATACCAAGCTAAAATATGTCTAATAAAATATACAGCAACTTCAAAATATTGTCGTTATTTCCTGCTCTGAACATAAAAAAATCGTTGTATTTCGCTATAGAGCAATAAGACTACGTTATTCCAGAATATGAAACGAGAATAATATTTTGTTGTAATTGAATACGGTACTCTATTGAGTTCTTTATTTCAACTAAGTATTTACAAAATAAGTATAATTAGCAGAACCCATTGAAAATCAACGGGAAATTCGAAAAATAATACATAAACCCATAGTCATCGTTGAAGTTATTGTATGGAATCAAAAACGTAACCGAATTCTTCTATTACAACTCAAAATGGCAATATCATTCTCTTATAGGCCTAATATGAGTTACATTATGTGTAGGGTTCGTATTCTATTCTATATTTTGTATTGCACATCTGAACAGAAGGAAAAACTTTTTAATCTAACACTGTGGTCAACACTAAGCACGTTTCCAGCACAGAAATGTTCTTATACCTAGTAGCCTGTAAGTTTCTGGAAAGTTGAAATTACACTTCAGTGAACAAAAAAAAGTTTCCAAAGGATAACAATATGAAAATTCGGGACGATATTAAGACATAGACCTAAGCAAACTTGTACCATTTAATAACTGTACGTAACTCTTCAAAGAAAACACTATTTAACTATTCATAATTGTAACAACAAAAAACATATTTTATCCTCAGTTATAATATGTCAGTGTTAATGTACGACAATTACAAACAAACAAATGAGCACAGTATGCGTAATGCGAGAAACATTTAAAAGCTAAGTCGCAGCTTTATCCACCGCCTGCTACTGTAGGGGAAACTCGGCTAATTCCGCAATACGGGTGATTCCGCAGTAGTGCATATATGATTTTACTGAGGCTTTACAATAGCGTGAACGTAAGTTTCGAGAGGCTGTCAATAGGAGGCTTGTCCTCTGCAATGTTATAGAAAAAATCAAGGGTATTGGACGATACATCTGTCGGCAATACAGTGAAACATTGAAAGTTGGCTGTTTTTCCTGTTTTGCTGCACAGTTGTGAAGAAAGTGAGCATTGTTACATACAAATTGTTCTCTTATGTTACTTTCATAATGTGTTTCATAATTATTTACTACTGCGGAATTAGCCAAGTCTTATTGCGGATTTATCCGCACTGTTGCGGAATTAACCGAGTTGTTCTTGTTCAACTGTAATGTATGTACAACTAAATATATTTGCATTTTAATAGGTCTCTTTATCTCATTTGATAATGAAAGGTATCGTCCATGTCTACATACCTTGATAATATTTTTCAATAAACATTTTGATAAAAATATGATATATTTACTTCTTAATATTGCTTCCCCTACAGTATTATTCGTAATTCGTATGTATGTATGTATGTATGTATGTATGTATGTATGTATGTATGTATGTATGTATGTATGTATGTATGTATCTATCTATGTATGTATGTACGTACGTATGTATGTATGTATGTGTGTATGTATCTATGTATGTACGAGTATGTATGTATGTATGTATGTATGTATGTATGTATGTATGTATGCATGTATGTACGAAGTTCCAAAGGATAAGTAGTTTGGGTTACACTAACAACATTGAAGTATTGTAGTCTCTACTGTTAATATTAAAGTTTCTTCTTTCAAAGTCAACAGTTCTTTGCAAATATGCAAGAAGTTAACATTTTAAATTTCAGCTGTATTATAACACACACATATCTGTCTGGTAAGTATCGAGCCATTTAATAGACCTACTTTAAAAATTAGCCTACCTAGCACACTAACATCTTAATTCCCTTAAAATTACTCTCCTTGTGACCTCAAATGTTTATCCCAACGTCCCTTTCTTTTTTTTTTTTTTAATTATTTTACGAAATCTAGTTTCTGGATCGTCTTCAGCTACCTTCGTCCAAAATCTGCAACCTCTTCAATGGCGATTTTAGCTCTGTGGAACGACAGAAGTCGCAGGGAGCCAAATTTGGACTAAATGTAGGCTGATGGACAGATGTAATGCAATCCTTTACCAAAAAAATAAAAAATAAAAAATAAAATTATAACTGCACGAGATGTGAAGGATGGATAGGCAAATTGCCATCATGAATTTTTCCTCCACACACGATTCTACGAGGATCCTCTATCAAATCTTTGAAACATTGTCCGTATAAACGCCATATGTTCTAATTCAAGCACTGTCAATCGTAGATTTTCGTTGCTTGTAGCCTGCACGTTCGATTCTTGAAGGCTTCCAGAAATATCATCGCTTTGAACAGATTTCTGCCCATTATTGAAACATTAATATCACAATTTTATCTGAACTTTATTCAGTGAATCACACCCAAAAGCATTTCTGTATTCCGTGGAGGAATATCCAAATTGGAAGGAAAACTTGATGTACATTGGCAATCTATTCGTTCGGTCATTGTAAATGCGAAACTCACGCAATACATAGTCCAATCTACGGCCTCTCATATCCGATTGAGTAGTCCCTCGAGAGTGTGACTGTTCGTGCATGCGCAGTACAGTTCACTCTTTTTTTCCAAAGTAAAGACCGCTCAATCGGTTCTCGAGATATTCAAAATGGCTGGAAACTTTCCGAACAGATCTCGTACTTGAATTAAATTTCTTAGACATTAAACGAAATGTTCTAAATTTTAGAATTAGTGTTAAAATTCCTAGAGATCTAAGAGTATTTTTAAAGTAGGAAACAATTCTTACGCAAAAATATTAGAATTCTAAAATGGCAGTACCTACGCAATTAAAATATTATAAGATTTTAGTAACAATATTATTTTGTCAATAATTTTAATAACGTGGAAAGAACTAAAAATTTAAGAAGTTTGTTTTAGTAAATAGGCCTATATATACATTCATTTACTGTAATTTCAATATAATCCTTCACATATTAAATTAATATGCATAAAACATATCAAGAACTAGAAAGAACTAAATATATGAACATCAAGTAGAAGAAGACAAAAGGAATTGAAACTTATGAATCCCTCGTGCTGCTGCACCGCTCCATTTGAGGCGCGTAGGGGCGTGGAGGTTAAGTTCCACAAATGCTAAAGCTATTACAATAATTATCATAAACAACATGAAATAGAACTAGACACACACTTCTGTTTAGTGGCTGTTACACATAATTTAAGTCGCGAAGCTGTTCTCGTGCCCGACTTTATACGTCTGCAACAAACAATTACCGGCAATGTTATTCGATATTCTCTTTTTGCTTATGGTGAGAATATAGAAGAACATTCCTACCGCACTATATCATCTTCCCTAAATTAATTATTGTTTTATATTAATGAAGGTTTCCATACTCTTCGGGGAATTTTCAAAGCTGATACTATATATATGTGTGCGTGTTTGTGTTTGTGTGTGTGCGTGTCTGCGTGCGTGCGTGCATGTGTGTGTGTGAAGAAGGGTCAGCACGATGCGTTGTCTTCGCTGAGAAAACGGAAAGAAACCTATATTCAAGCTGGGTCTCGAACTCACAACCGAGGTTGTTGTATAACATTAAATGCTGTGAGCCTTAGCCGTGGCGAATACCGTGGCCAGCAAATCATTATTCAGAGTGCTGTGTACGTAAAATTTTAATTTTAATTTTAAAATCGTTTTCTCAGTGAAACTTATAGCAGAGTTCGTATAGGCCAGTTTCTATCTAAAGCTTTTCCAATTCACTGCGGGCTAAAGCAAGGAGATGCACTATCACCTTTGCCTTTTATTTTCGCTCTAGGATATGCCATTAGGAAAGTTCAGGATAACAGAGAGGGTTTAGAATTGAACGGATTACATCAGCTTCTTGTCTATGCAGATGACGAGAATATGTTAGAAGAAACTCCACAAACGATTAGGGAAAACACGGAAATTCTACTTGAAGTAAGTAAAGCGATAGATTTGGAAGTAAATTCCGAAAAGACAAAGTATATGATTATGTCTCGTGACCAGAATATTGTACGAAATGGAAGTATAAAAACTGGAGATTTATCCTTCAAAGAGGTGGAAAAATTCAAATATCTTGGAGCAACAGTAACAAATATAAATGACACTCGGGAGGAAATTAAACGCAGAATAAATATGGGAAATGCCTTTTATTATTCGGCTGAGAAACTTTTTTCATCCAGTCTGCTGTCAAAAAATCTGAAATTTAGAATTTATAAAACAGTTATATTACGGTACCGGTTGTTCTGTATGGTTGTGAAACTTTGACTCTCACTTTGAGAGAGGAACAGAGATTAAGAATGTTTGAGAATAAGATTCTTAGGAAAAAACTAAGTGATACAGTAGAACATCGATTATCCGAATACCGATCATTCAACCGAAACATCGGTTAACCGAAAGCGTTCCAGTCGGTAAATTTAAATTTGCGCGCTCGTCATGTAAAAGTTCGCTAGCGCTCTTTGCGAGATATAGCGGCAAAAAAAAAAAAAGGTCTTTCTTTCCTAAACTTTAGGCCTGCTTTAATGGCCATTTTAAACTTGTCAAACTAGGCTAGTCAGTTCTCTGTGTTATTTGTAAGAAGTGTGATACAAAATATATACTGTATCTACAGTTTTGTGTTTAGTAGCAGTGTTTCTTTGTTTCATACTGCTCCTATGACACGGTACAAATTATTTTGTAAATGATCGATTATCCGAAAAATCAGTTATCCGAACACCCTGTCCCCAATTGTTACGGATAATCGATGCTCTACTGTATAAGTGTTGTAAAATAGAGAAAAGGGAAATGTAAAATTTAGGAGAAAATAGCTAGAAAACAATTGAGAGTAGAAAAATAGAATAAGCTAAATACTGTAAATAATGTGACTTATTAAGGAAAGGAATGTGCAATATTTAATAGGAAAGCGAGAAATGGTAGGTACCGTACAACTTCAGTTGGCCGACTGGCTTTACGAGGACTGGACTCGGACGGGTGAGTACACTTAGACATGCTTTGACCAATTGTGCGCCCTATATATGAAATGACTGTCCAAGTCCGACAGATGGCCTGGGTGGCATTCGTGAATCCGAACTGACAGGTGGGCCATCCTGCCTCTGCCCCTGATAAATTCATGTCCCTTTTCGCCTGATAAGCCCCAAGCCAGTCCTAATCAGTCAACGCTAACAGATGAGCCATCCTGCCTGAGTCCCTGAACGCATACGAGTTGCCTGATAAGCCCCAGGGGTCCGGAGTTCCAAGTTCTTCTGATATCAGCATCGAAACCCCTACTATCCCCAGACTTCATTCCAGCCTACTTCTACTTTTACAGATTATAGAAGAAATAAGGGGGAGGTAGTGTGTTGGTGGAATTATAGAGGGAACGGGAGTACCCAGAGAAAAACCCTGTGCAATGTCTGCTCCTTTCACCACAAATTCCCTCACGATTGGCTGGGGATCGAACCCGGATCGCACTTTAACCACAGACGCGTCTATACAACTTTAGTACTTTGCAGAGAGGATATTTGTCATTATTTTATAGAAAAACGACAAAAAGAAAATTAAATCTTAACATTCTTCTGTTGTCCTGCAATCTCCTTGCTCAGCCACGAAACAGAAGTCTGTCTCTGCCCAGCGTCACTCAGTTTACCTTTGTGGGGCATTTTCCAGAAGGCGTCGGCGCAGGTGGGCTCCCTCCCCGACCCCGCCACGAGGCTGGCCCCGAGGCTCAGCGTCTTGCCCGGGTGTGGGTTCGAGTCTCGAGGGAAACAGGCGGGGCCGGCGACCTCTTCCTCCCGCAGCGGTGGCAGACTCGCGCCCAGCCTGCTGCTGCCTCTCTCGCCACCAACCGCCGCCACTCTGCACACAGAAATGCATCACAGTCAGGTATCTGCAGAAACTACACTACCACGGAATAAAGTGGGTGGAAGATACTTCCCTTAATGGCGATGATAATGATAACGATATACAGAGTGAGTCAAAAGTCAGGAACCATTGATTAATCTACGTCAGTTGGTAGATGACCAGTTTCCAGGGAGGTGGATAGGTCGGCGAGGCCCCGTAGAGTAGACAGCAAGGTCCCCTGACCTCACACCAATGGATTACTATCTATATGATCATCTGAGGACAATGGTTTATTCCATCAAGTTTCGTGACCTACAACATCTGCAAGGGAGGATAATGGAACCTTAAAATATGAAATTAATTTAAAAAAATCATATTTACTAACAATAAGTGTCAAACTCTTATTTTGCATAATTAAAATAGTCAAGTATCTTTCCTGCACGTGGCGAGTAATGTGACAATTGCAATTGGTAACAATCAATCTACGATTTTCGTCTGGTCAAGTTCATTTATAATTGATAGAGAGTGTTCAGGTTTAGCTGTAATATGTTTTGCTCTATATCAAGAGAGTCGTGTATGAGCTTTGAGTGTATCGTCAGTGTGCTTTATAGGCCTACATTTGTTCTTTCGGAATGTTCTTCTCCTTCTTCCTTTCCGGAATTAGGTCACCAATAACCTGTTACGGTCTCAAGCCCATTTTTTCCTCTGTCGTCCTGGATTCCTTCTACCATTTGGCTTGTATGTTAATTATTTTGGGTAGTCTTATTTCTTTCATTCTGTCTACATGTTCTATCGATCCATGTTAAGCAGTTAAAATGCCACTAGATCGTAAGTCATCATCTGTAAAATTGCTGTCTTATGTAAATATGAAAGATATTTTATAAGCATAAAAATTTGATACAGTACAAATATTCTTTATATTATTTTGCACACTTTTTATAAAAATTTTATTTCAGATTTTACTCTATGTTTTGAAAATTTATAGTCCATTTGTATATACACATTTAGCCATTTTTATTACATATAAATCCCAAACCTGGCTATGAATAAACACAGATACCACCGGTAGCTCAGTACATGGGATTATCTTTGCGAGGACTCTAGCTTTGATCTCTAGCTTTGACTGGAATGATATGAAAATTTCTCCTGGATTTCTCCGGTTACCTTAACTTGACATGTTTCTTTCTATAAATATAAGCCAATTCACCTTATCTTTTCCTATATTTAACAGCCTACTATTGTATTTAATAAAGCACATGACATAAAGTAAAGTCCACTGTGTTTATTGTGCAGGTTAAATTTTATTCAATTGTCAGTTTCTGATTTTATGTAAATTCTATCTGCTTCTAACTTAACACTAATATGTATTTTAATGTATTTATTTGTATTTTATGATGGTATATTCGGTTCAATTTTCTATGTCCTATTTTATTATATAAATTGTGTCTGCTTCTAACTTAACACTAATATGTATTTTAATATATTTATTGTATTTTTATGGTGGTATGTTCTGTTCAATTGTTTATTTCCGATTTTATTATGTAAATTGTATCTGCTTATAACTGAACACTAAAATGTATTTCAATGTATTTATTTGTATTTTTATGGTGGTATATTCTATCCAATTGTCTATTTTCTATTTAATTATGTCAATTGTATCTGCTTCTAACTGAACATTAAAAATGTATTTCAGTGTATTTATTTGTATTTTTATTTATCTGTATATTCTGTTCAATTGTCTATTTCCGATTTTATTATATAAATTGCATCTGCTTCTAATTGAACACTAAAATGTATTTCCATGTATTTATTTGTATTTTTATTTATCTGTATATTCTGTTCAATTGTCTATTTCTGATTTTATTATGTAAATTGTATCTGCTTCGAACTGAACACTAAAATGTATTTTAATCTATTTATTTGTATTTTTTTGGTGGTATATTCTATTCAATTGTCTATTTCCGACTTTATTATGAAATTGTATCTGCTTCTAACTGAACACTAAAATGTATTTCAATGTATTTATTTGTATTTTATAGTGGTATATTATATTCAATTGTCTATTTCCGATTTTATTAGAGCCTATGTAAATTGTATCTGCTTCTAACTGAACACTAATATGTATTTCAATGTATTTATATGTATTTTTATGGTGGTATATTCTGTTCAATTGTCTATGTCCGATTTTATTATGTAAAGTGTATCTGCTTCTAACTGAACACTAAAATGTATTTCAATGTATTTATTTGTATTTTATAGTGGTATATTCTATTCAATTGTCTATTTCCGATTTTATTAGAGCCTATGTAAATTCTATCTGCTTCTAACTTAACACTAATATGTATTTCAATGTATTTATATGTATTTTTATGGTGGTATATTCTGTTCAATTGTCTATGTCCGATTTTATTATGTAAAGTGTATCTGCTTCTAACTGAACACTAAAATGTATTTCAATGTATTTATATGTATTTTTATGGTGGTATATTCTGTTCAATTGTCTATTTCCAAATTTATTAGTATTTGCTTCCAACTTGACGCTAATATGTGTTCCAAATGTGTTTAGTTTTATTTTTTGTTACGTATATTTTTTCAATTGTCGGTTTAATTACTGAATCGTATTTGGTTTCAACTTAACATGGAAAACTACAGAACAGATAAATAAATTGTAAGTTGCATCTCTCTTTTTATGAATGTAAATATTATGGGCTTAATAAAATGAAGAGAGGACAGAGAAAGACTTCGTAAAGTTCCTCGACTTTAATTCCCGCCCTCTTGATTTTAGAATCAAAAGCCTAGATACGTAACCGTTGCATATCGGTCCGATTCTTCTTGAACTCGGACCACCCGTTCCTTTGGCAGGAACCCGCAGAACGGAGCAACATACCTGACAAGTCAAGTCAGCATTCTCTTCGCACGAGTACCGACGTTGATACAACAACTCGCAACTGTAATGTTAGTTCCTGCCTGAGTGATTTATGTGGTACATCCTGTCCTGATTCGCTGACTCACTGCAAAGAAAACCCCGCAGCTCTTGGCCATTGTCGTACCAGCTGAAAGGCCACATGGGGGCACGGCCATGACATGTTATACATGCACGCACTAAATGATGACAAATATCCAGACTTCTTCCACTGCCGGCAATTGTCTCGCTCCAGAAGTATTATCGATTCATTACTTGTGGAGGAAGGCGCTTGCTTTCAGAGATCACGGACCCAACGTACTGAGAATTGAGATGACTAACACAAAGTGTAATCGAGAAGTAATTTAAGGACCATTTAACGCATTAGGACAAAAACTTTCAAAATATAAATCTACATGACATTCAACGACTTAAATTAATTGAACTCAAGATCAAAATCAAAAGATTAGTAATTTATTATGTATCGTATAACAATAATCAAGACAGAATTTTCCTAGTGAACTTCTTAACCCAGTATATGATAGAACAATCCTAATTTACATGCCCTTTCGAGATAAGGGCAGCTCTCCTGAGACAAGGCGTCAAATAGACGAAGCAATTCCTATGAGGACGAAATTATGTGGACGGAACAGCTCCCCTGAGAATAAGCATTACGGACGAAACAGTTCCTCCAAGAAAAGAGTTAATTAGGCGCCCCCCCCCCATACAATAAGTATTGAGTAGACGGATCAATTCCCATGAGAAAGAGCGTTAAGTAGAGGGAACAGTTCCACTGAGACCTTAGCGTTAAGTAGACGGAACAATTCCACGGAGAATTTAGCATTAAGTAGACAGAACGACTCTACGGATGACTTAGCGTTAAGTAGACGGAACAATTCCACGGAGAATTTAGCATTAAGTAGACAGAACGACTCTACGGATGACTTAACGTTAAGTAGACGGAACAATTCCACGGAGAACTTAGCGTTAAGTAGACAGAACGACTCTACGGATGACTTAGCGTTAAGTACACGGAACAATTCCACGGAGAACTTAGCGTTAAGTTGACAGAACGACTCTACGGATGACTTAGCGTTAAGTAGACGGAACAATTCCACGGAGAACTTAGCGTTAAGTAGACAGAACGACTCTACGGATGACTTAGCGTTAAGTAGACGGAACAATTCCACGGAGAATTTAGCATTAAGTAGATAGAACGGCTCTACGGATGACTTAGCGTTAAGTAGACGGAACAATTCCACGGAGAATTTAGCTTTAAGTAGACAGAACGACTCTACGGATGACTTAGCGTTAAGTAGACGGAACAATTCCACGGAGAATTTAGCTTTAAGTAGACAGAACGACTCTACGGATGACTTAGCGTTAAGTAGACGGAACAATTCCACGGAGAACTTAGCGTTAAGTAGACAGAACGACTCTACGGATGACTTAGCGTTAAGTACACGGAACAATTCCACGGAGAACTTAGCGTTAAGTAGACAGAACGACTCTACGGATGACTTAGCGTTAAGTAAACGGAACAATTTCATGGAGAACTTAGAGTTAAGTACACGAAACAATTCCACGGAGAACCTAGCGTTAAGTAGACATAAAAATTCCACTGAAAACTTAGAGTTAAGTAGGATATCGAACAATTCCACGGAGAACTTAGCGTTAAGCAAACGGAACAGTTCATCTGAGAACAAATATTAAGTAGACGAAACAATTCCATGGAGAACTTAGCGTAAAGTAGGAGGAACAATTCCACGGAGAACTTAGCGTTAAATAGATGGAACAATTCCATGGAGAACTCAGCGTTAAGTAGACGGAACAATTCCACGGAGAACTTAGTATTACCACAGGAAGAACAATTTCAAAGAGAACTTAGCTTTAAGTAGTCTATATTGAACAATTCCACGGAAAACTTAGCGTTAAGTGAAAGGAACAAATCCACGGAGAACCTATTGTTAAGATAGACGGAACATTCGATTGAGAACTTAGCGTTAAGAGCACAGAACACTTAATGTTAAGTAGATGGAACAGTTCCCATTGGAACGCGTATTAAGTAAACGAATAACTCACCTTATTTTTTAATTAATACACCTAAAGTTGCAATAAGAATTAATAAACCCGAATTGGATTACATTTATATTTACTGTTTGGATTGTTTATTGATATTTGAATATCCTATGCAAATTGATTTTGTTGTAATCATTTTAAGATTGTAGAAATTATTCTGGGAACAAGAGTTAAATAGACGGAACAATTCCAATTAAACGTTAACTAGACGATACAGCTTACATGAGAACGAGAACTAAGTAGATGGAAAAATTTCTACGAAAACTAACGTTAAAAAGAAAGCAATAGTTTCCTTGAGAACAAATGCTAAATAAAGAAACAAGTTTCTTGAGAATAAGAGTTAATAAGACAAAAATCCATCTAAGAAGAAGCGTTCGTTAAGTAGACGGATCAGTTTCCATAAAAAGGAACGTTCAGAAGACGTAACAATTAATAGTCGGAGCGTCGATGTCTGCAGTGTCGGCTTGTGGATAATAAATGTTCGTCCTAAAATTTTAAACGAAATAGTATAATTAAAATTTTCTTTTAATTTATTTGTTTATTTTATTGAAATTTAATTAAATTTATATACAGTAGAAACTTCCTAAGTCGAACTATAATTCGATTTTTTGATAACTCGAAGTAATTTTAATTTCCCGGCAGATTATATAATTTACATGTAATATTTTTTTTATACACTTCAAAGTTTTATTACTTGATTTTTTCGATATCTCGATTAATATTTCTCTTCCTATAACTTCCTATTCTTTAACTCGATATTAAGGTGAAAAAGAAAGTTAAGTACACGTGTGCAAGTAAAATTCAATGAATGTCATGAAATGCGATTATTTTAACAAGCATTGTACATTACTACTTTCCTTCCTTTGAAAGTGCCCTTCTCCAGGAACGAATCCATTGAAAAATTCATTTGCAAAACAAAAAGTTACATATTTGTTTTAAACAAATTTCTGCAAATTTAAAGGACAAAACTAAAATTCTTTCAATTGTTTATTATCATAATAGAAGGTTCTTTTTAAATTGATTGAGCATATTGGGGACTCAATCAACGGCCTTCCGAAAAGACGCTGTGAAATTTTTCATAATAATTATAAAACAACTTTTATCTCGAAGAGGAAGTAAAAACGAGCAAAATTGTGTTAAACTTTTTTGTTTGAAATATCTCAAAGAATAATCCCCTGAAATTAATGACATTACTTACGGTTCGCTCTGTATAGGGTAAGGTTGGTAATATTGTAATATTGTGATAATGTTTTTGAGAATGTATTAC
The DNA here is from genome assembly GCF_040183065.1 of Periplaneta americana. NCBI lineage: Eukaryota > Metazoa > Arthropoda > Insecta > Blattodea > Blattidae > Periplaneta > Periplaneta americana. The sequence goes on from NC_091120.1 coordinate 56,323,107, forward strand.
AATTTTACTGAGCGAGAGGAAGATCGGTTTTTTGCGTCAACGTATTAAGGGAATATTCGAAGACAAGTTTCTGCACAAAATCGGTCCTTCTATCGCGCAGTAAAATTGTAATAAATTCTCAAAAAGAACTATCACAATATTACACGTTTCACAATATTATCAACCTTTACCCTACCTAAGAAGTAAGTTATCTTATGCAAGTGGGCAAAACGTATAACTTGTTCGTTACTCGTAATAATAATAATAATAATAATAATAATAATAATAATAATAATTTATTTATTTATTTATTTAATCTGGCAGAGCTAAGGCCAGTAGGCCTTCTCTTCCGCCCAGCCAGACTCCAATTCTAATTGAATACAATTGCTTACATAGTTATTACATTAATATCTAGACCGTAAAACAACATGACTGTAAATAATGAAAGTTGGATAAGTAATGTTAGTGTGACAATAATAAACATTGGTAAGAAATAGTTATAATAATAATAATAATAATTATTATTATTATTATTATTATTATTATTATTATTATTTATTTAATGTGCTGTACAACAGCCAGTGGCCAATTACAGTTCAGCACAAATATAACAAAAACATAAAACAGTTACAATAATGACGATGAATGGATAACTAAGAATACTATGAGACAATGTTAATTGAGTATAATGCCTAAAAGAATACATAAATGATAAATCGTTGCCAAGAGCAAACAAAGTCTATACATTGAAGGGATCGAATTCGCAGCCATGCATGTTGGCATTTTTAATGCATCTGGAGACTGGTGAAAGAAATTTCGAATTTCTAATATAGAAAAGTTTGTGGGCTCTCATATATTTTGTTGGAATACGTAAGGTAATATTGTTTAAGAAAGAGTCACAGGATAGATCACCTTTGAGGACTTTACAAAAGAACAGATAATCTAGCTCATGGCGTCTAGCATATAATAATAATAATAATAATAATAATAATAATAATAATAATAAAATAATTTAGATATTTATCTGTTATATATATATATATATATATATATATATATATATATATATATATATAGGCCTATATAAAACCATTAAACATTGAGAAATCTGAAACAGCTATTATTGTTAACAAGAATTGTTAGAAAAATACTTCGTTAGCCTATTCTTAAATTGGTTTGATGTCTGACAGTCCCTGACATTACTCAGTAGGGAATTCCAAAGCCGAAGAACAGCCACAGTGAAAGAAGATGAATATGAGGATGTTCGGTGGGAGGGAATGGATAATATTGAGGAGTGTTGTGATCGTGTGTCTAGGTTATGATGGGTGGATAAATTTTGAAAACGAGACGCAAGATAGAAAATTAATAAATAGAAAATTAATTATATTATTTGAACGAAACTACTGATGTACGCATTCAGAGTAGTCACCAATGAGTGACTATGTTAAAAACAAAATGTTGAAATGAAATAAGAAAACGACGATGATTATGATGACGGTGGTGGTGGTGGGGGTGATGATAATGGGAAAATAAAAACACAATAAATCATAGCTGAAACTCCATGATGTAGAAATGAAAAATTACCCTGGTCACTCAAATTGAACGGGAGAAACCCGAGTTTTTGATGGCGAATTGCGGCGTTTTGAAATGGCAGTAGCAATCAATTTGAGGACGGCATTCTCACTTGAGCGAGAAGGCAGGTGGCGTGTAAAGCATACACTCGATACGGGCGCCTGTAGCATAGTTGGGAACGGATCGCTTGTCTAATGGCTTCACCTCTTATTGCATTTCACACGTCAAGGCCCCCAAACATAATATACGACCATTAGGGAAGCTCATGCACTATGTATTTAAATTCAATTTAATACACACACACAGCTTCGTCACTTGCTAATGCATATGAGATGACTATTATTGTCGTCCGAGATATTAGCCTTCAATGCAGATGGCTTTTAACGGATAACAGCGGAGGGTGTGGGGCAGATCCATGTATTAATGCACATTTCAAAACGGATCACAATTAAAATTTTAAATATCGAGCAAGTGAGAGTAGCGCCGTGTCACTCCGCAAGGTACCCATCCATTAAACATCGCCCGCCCCCAAAGAAGGGGGATGGGACCCGCCGAACACTTTCTATTCATGGAAAATTCATCATGTTATTGTTGTTAGTCCGGATGCGCGTCGGCTCAGATGACTTCCAATTCATTTTATTTGTTTTGTTTAAAGATATACACTCCCGCCCGCCAGCCACGCCGTGATGGAATGCATATTGATTGTTCCTGCGTGGACAATTTATAGGGACCGCTGCCTGCTATTTAGTTTAATGCTTTTACTGAATGTTTGTCACTGCTCGATATCGTGCCTGCAGAGTTTTTAAGTACTCTACAATTCATCTCAGTTTCACAGGCAAATGCTTCTCAAAATATGATTCACTAAATAATCTACTTAGTACCAATTATTTATTTTGCTACTGTATTTCATCCTGCATGTAGTTTCCACATACAGTAGTTTTTTACGTAGATTTTTTCTAAGACTCAAATACAAATAGACTATGTGAATCCTTTAGACTCAACTCACAATATCAAAAAACTTGGTTTTTGGCAATTAAACAAAAACTTACAACTCACTAATTACTATTTGGCAGTAATTAGGCCTATTTTAAATATGTGATCTATTAACGGTCTTACTAATAAACCGTGTATAGTTTTTATACGAGACTTTTGCAGCGTTGAGACAGAAAACGTTACTAATAAACCATGCATAAGCGATGGATGTATAAACAATCTGTAACTATACAATGGAAATTGCTTTGCAGTAGTTATATACACGAAACCCCTAATTTAAGCGTTGTATACAGAGAAAAAATGGCTGCTCCTCTAACAGCTGTTTGTATCGACTGTCATTTTATGATGATGGATGCCTTGTAACCACAGAAGAACACACCAAAGACCACATAATAAGTAGAATATTATTGCTGTAGCTTATACTCTTTGACCAAAATATAGTGTGGTAATCGATCAGAGCCAGTTGTACTATCGATTCTTAACACGGCACACTACAGCGCTCTACCGGATGCAATAGAGAATCTCAGATATTCTATTACCTTTCGTAATGAAGTAATGACGAAATTATGTGTTAACAGTTATACTGTTATACACGACGTATGTAGTGATTATTCGTAAGGAATGTACACACGACTTATAAACGAGCTACTCATTGTATAAGACAGTTGAACGTCTGTATATAGAGTTTTTATTAGTAAGACCGTAATCCTAGTAGGCCTGGTAGTAATGGGAGTACTGGGTGTTCATTTCAAAGTGTGTCATGACGTCACTGTTGTTGGGTCACCGATTTGAAGCGAGTTTCAGTTTATATGTTAGAGAAGTTGCCTATTATTTAAGGCGTTCTTCAATCTGAACTTGAGAACGTGTACGGTATAACTTGAACGTCGTAGCAACAGATGGCGGTCTGTACGGTCTGTGTGCTACCATAACCTCTTTCGAACTGTGTTTTGCGCCGGCAAGTCGTAAGCAGGGTATTTGTTATCATCGGTTGCGTACGGTAACATTCCACAACACAGATCAAATGCTCCGTGTCCATGTTGACCGTCGAAGTTAATGTCAACAAATACGTAAGTAATCGTCTTAACCCTCTCCCCATATCCCGACAGTACGTATTTCCAAACAGTTCACATTCCTGCCACTACCGGCGTTACCGTACGTATCGGCACGTACTCTTCAGAATGAACGCCGTACTTGCTAGCCAACTTCTCTGCCTCTTAGATTATGCACCTGAGCTGAGGAAGTGTAGGAAGATTGAATTCTCTAGGCTCATCAGCTAGCCACATGACGGCATACAGCGAGCCAAGACACATTTTGAACTGAACACCCAGTATAAGGATACAATGCATCAGTTGTCCATAGATTTCAAAAAGCCATATGACTTGGTTAAGAGAGAAGCTTTATATAATTTTTTACTGAATTTGGTATTCCCAAGAAACTAATTCCATTAATTAAAATGTGTCTCAGTGAAGCTTACAGCACAGTCCGTATAGACAAGCTTCTATCTGATGCTTTTCCAATTCACTGCGGGCTAAAGCAAGGAGATGCACTATCACTTTTACATTTTAACTTCGCTCTAGAATATGCCATTAGGAAAGTTCAGGATAACAGACAGGGTTTGGAATTGAACGGGTTACATCAGCTTCTTGTCTATGCGAATGACGTGAATATGTTAGGAGAAAATTCACAAACGATTAGAGAAAACACGGAAATTTTACTTGAAGCAAATAAAGCGATAGGTTTGGAAGTAAATTCCGAAAAGACGAAGTATATGATTATGTCTCGCGACCAGAATATTCTACGAAATGGAAACATAAAAATTGGAGATTTATCCTTCAAAGAGATTGAAAAATTCAAATATCTTGGAGCAACAGTAACAAATATAAATGACACTCGGGAGGAAATTAAACGCAGAAGAAATATGGGAAATGCCTGCTATTATTCGGTTGAGAAGTTTTTGTCATCTAGTCTGCTAATATTTGAGGAGAAAAATTCGCTCCGGCGCCGGGGATCGAACCCGGGTCCTTGGTTGTAGAGCGAATTCTTCTCCTCAAATATTAATTGTCAATATTACAGATATTATTCTGTAGGACAAATTAATAAAAAATCTATAATAATTTAGTCTGCTGTCAAAAAAATCTGAAAGTTAGAATTTATAAAATTTATAAATTTATAAAACATTTATATTACCGGTTGTTCTTTATGGTTGTGAAACTTGGACTCTCACTTTGAGAGAGGAACAGAGATTAAGGGTGTTTGAGAATAAAGTTCTTAGGAAAATATTTGGGGTTAAGAGGGATGGAGAATGGAGAAAGTTACACAACGCAGAACTGCACGCATTGTATTCTTCACCTGATATAATTAGGAACATTAAATCCAACGTTTGGGATCGTCAGGGCATAAGGTAATTCCGGGAGAGTTGCCCCACTTAAGGTTTTTATCGTTTAAAAATTAAACAAACCAAAGCAGATACCCTATTCATGTGTTATAGCATGTGACATACATTAAAGGTTTATGTAAAATATGAAACAATCGATAATTCGTACACAACAAGTGGAAAAATAAAAATTAATCAGATACGACATCACTGTAATATACACACATATAGGGGAGAGATGCCCCGCTGTGGTAATTCCCAAATTAAACTATTAATTTGATAAATAACACTCTAAATAATGTTGATTATTTTATTTTTCCAATAAGTTCATTTTCTGAGCTCGTTTTTCAGTGCGACCACACATATGGCACTTAGCCCACATGTTGTGCAACTTCTTGCAGGAAAGTCACTGAATCCAATCAACAACTTCCTTCATTTGATAAAATTTTCAGGGTACTCAACAAAGTAGGAACTATCTACTTTGTTTCATTTGACGACACTCTCTTCATATTTTCTCCAAAAGTGTCTTCTGTATCTACTAGATTTAGATTTTGAAGAATTTGACTTTAAGCTTTTTGGAACTGGGAGGCTTTCAAGGATGGTGTTTCCATTTTTATCTCCACCTGTAACGCGTTCTACCGATCGCTTTCTTTTGTTCACAGCAAAAGATATTGCTTGCATATACTTTAATTCATGAAGGGATTTGAATGGAGTCGCTGTCGCTGAATTTGCCATTGTGGCACTTGAGCCGAAATTACAACTTATTATCCCGTTATCATTAGAACTTGTAGCCGATAAAGTTTTCTTTTCTTTGAGATTTCCTGAAGAGGCACAGAAAGGAATTCTTACAGCTGTGTTGTTGATTGATGCATCATAAATAATGAAGAGGTGCTCAGGAACTGCATCTGGATTGAAAGGATCGAAACCTCTGGCTCGAAATCCAAATGACCTCTCTATTACTACCAACGCAGCTTTCTAGATGGATAGTCAGGCTTCATTTTTATAAGCCATCCATTGCCGTGTTTCTCTTCTTGAAATAATGCTTGAGAGACTTAAAATGTGAGCAATCAAGAGAATGAAGTGCCTGAGTCGCATAGGTTGGTAGGCAAACAATTGTGATTCATTATCCTCTTTCTAGCATTTCATGTTATCTAAATGTGCTGAATGTTCATCCAAAATTAAGGAAATCTTGCCAGGATTCTTTCTTGGAGTAAAAATTTCCTTCAATCGCTTCATAAATAATTCTGATGGAACATAGGACGATTTTGGATTCATATAAACCCCCGTTTCTGCTAGGAACCCGTCAAAAACTTCCATTTTTCGTCTCAAACATTGCCGGTGGAAGAAATGTTCCCTCCGAATTGCAACATGTTATCACAGAATCACTTCCACCTTTCTCGCTTGAAGTTAGACTTCAACATCTTTGGATCCCTTTTTCTCAACCAATTTTCCTTGTAAATTTGTTTAGTTGGATGCCACTCTCCTATATTTTATGTGGCTTTCCTACAAATTGCGTTCACATAGAGTTGTTTCCAGTAGGTCAAAATACTGCTTGACTTCTTGTCTCGACATACCTTGAACTCTTCAGAGAGATGGATGATCCTTCTGACTGCCTGACAGGTAACTCAAGGTTTCGCTCTAGGAAGAATTGCAGCCATTGGATATTTCCTGAATACTCCACTAGATTTCAGTCGGTGGATTGTTCTCTAAATAATTCCATAACAGTGCGATGCTTCATTAATTCCCAATTCCCCACAAAGTTACAGTAAGTTTGAAGAAATCTCTGGGATGGCATTGACTAACGTTTGGTCGTGAAATGTCTTTTTCAAACATAACTTTGGACATCCCTTAAAATTTTGAAGGCCCTCAACTTTGGGCACCTATTGAAAATGTCGCTGCAACAAATTTAGAATACCGGTATTCCTTAATATGTTCATGGATTTCAACTTTGGACACCTCTTGAAAATATGTGATCCTCTAGCAAGTTTTGGTCATCCTTTAAAAATTATTGGCCTCTAATACATAATAATTCTATTCCAATATAATAATTCAATTGAAATTCCAATAAATTCAGCAAGGACACTAATAATAATTAGTTATGTACGCTAATATCATTCTTAAGTACATGGGGCGTCTCTCCCTCAAACAGGTGGGGCATCTCTCCCTTTAGCATGACCATTACGCCTTATGTATTTAAGGGCAACCGTAATGGACAATTACTAATTTTTTTTTTTAGAATGGAGTACAATGCATGTACTTGTCAAATATATTGGATTAAGCAACATACACATAGCCATTATCCCAATTACGAATTTTGATAAATTATAAATATTATAACAAAGCCTACGAAAAACAGCATTTCCTTTTTCTATTCACTTTTCACACACAAAAAAACCGTCACAAAGATTGAACTGCTTGCCTTCGAGGGTCGTATACGAATTAAACAAATGGTCCCAAAGTCGATTCCTTAGAGGTTTTGAGATAAGGAGAAAAGGAGGGTGGGGCAACTCTCCCCGTGGGGCATCTCTCCCGGAATTACCTTATACCACGTATGGGTGAATCCAGAAATGCATAGGCCTATAGAGTGTTAGTTGGGAGGTCGGAGGGAAAAAGACCTCTGGGGAGGCCGAGACGTAGATGGGAGGATAATATTAAAATGGATTTAAGGGAGGTAGGATATGATGATAGAGACTTGATTAATCTTGCACAGGATAGGGGCCGATGGCGGACTTATGTGAGGGCGGCAATGAACCTGCGTGTTCCTTAAAAGCCATTTGTAAGTAAGTAAATAAGGCGTAGTAGTAGTAGTAGTAGTAGTAGTAGTAATAGTAGTAGTAGTAGTAGTAGTAGTAGTAGTAGTAGTAGTAGTAGTAGTAGTAGTAGTAATTATTCTTGTTTTTACTTAACAACGCTTTCAGTTGCAGAGGTTAATCAAATTCGAAATTTAACGTGGATGAGAAATGACTGACAAGTTTTATCTGAAGCCCTCTAGCATGGATACCGGTTTTTATGTGTCGCAAATCTACTACACGGGACGCACAGTTTTACTTTCCCTCCCAGCAATGAAACCATGCTAGGCATTTTATCGGCTGAGTTTGAAACCGATGATCTTGAATCCAACATGGTAACCATTAGATTAAGAAGAAGGTTATCAGTTTATATTAATATTATTAAATATCCGATACGCTAGGGTTTTAGTTCATATTTCAGTATTGCTATAGAAACCAACTACGGTAATCTTTACAAATCACTCAATCACATTTACATGCCACTTGCTCTTGAGTCCTTTTTGCAATTTTTATGTAGAGTCATGGAAAATATAATTTATTGTGTATTAGTTTCCACGGCTTGTGGGCGTCTTTTATATAAAATTCCGTCCGTGTGACTGTATTCAACAAAGCATTCCTTTGAAGTTTCTCAAAAGGTATGGATGATATCCTGTTAACTTGTATGATTCACGTGTGAGGAGTTAAATTTACTTCGTTATGAGAATGCCGAAGATCTTTCAACTTACGCCCCCACCTCGGGTCTTAACAACGCGGCGTTTTATTGACGTCCCTCGTCCTCTCGGGATGAATGCACTTCCTGGAGTAGTGAAACGAACTTGCACAAACTTGCCACCCGCTAGTTTTGTGCTTCTCCAACGAAGCTGAACAAGTGCAGACTTACCGTCAAATGAATAACGAACGAGTGCTGCACAAGCTTAAACAAAAATATGTTCTATTATATTACAGACTTCTGCGACTTACTCAAATTATTATGAAAAAATAATAATAAAACGAGAGATAAGATAATTAGTAAAGGTTCGCTCTTAGAGGGCAAGAGAAAGGGGGTGAAAATGGAAAAGAGAATGTTGAGATTGATATACGAATTCGGCTTCTGTATTTTTTCAGTTCAATACAAAAAGGGCCTATGTCTGAAAAGGCAAATTCCAGGACAGGCGTCGTCAACTGACCGTAGCGCTAGTTACGTGCAGCGCCTCGCCTGCTGTGTAGCGATGTCTGTGCAGGCGCACGGACACAGTTCGTTCTCTGTAGCATACTCTTTTTTATTTCAAGGAGTGCAGTTCGGTGGCTCCTTTGAATACCTACTTAAAGATTTATGACTTACTACACAAACACCTCTGACAATTCCATCCTGTCCCCTCGTCTCAAATTGCATAGTTGCCATAATCCTGGTGACCTTCGAAATGAGACAGTGAGATTGACGGGATTCTTGGAATTCGAAAAAGATGCGGCAACTTTGCCTCCACGTGGATTTGAGGGGAACCTGCCAATTCTTCTGAACGAGGGTTGTGATTGGTTACTAACAGGAGAAGACAAGATTTCCGTCAGTGTAAGGAAGACATTTATTTATGACAACGAATTAGTAGGAGGCAGTAGAAGATCTGTCGGCAAAATCCTTTCTATGAAACTGCACTCCATGAAAAAAATAGAGTATACACAGTGGCGAACCAGAAATGTCAGAAGAAGGGATGTCCGATAGCCCATCCAAGCCATTGGATTTGTTATTATGGGAAGAGTCATTTCTATTTGCTGAAAAGTCGGGAGTGCCCACGTGTTTGGTTTGTGGTAAAGTTCTGAATTTCAGCCTACAACGATATTAGTCTATTCGTCCTATCACTCAAATGATTATGAAAAATATAAGGGAGAAGAACGAACCACTCTCATCCAATAATTACTAATAACTAATGTGTATAATAATAATAATAATAATAATAATAATAATAATAATAATTATTATTATTATTATTATTATTATTATTTATTGATATTTATGCGCTGGACAACAGCCATAGGCCAATAAAGTCCAGCACAGTGATACAAATAATGCAATAAAATGAACAACTATGGTACACATTACATAATAGAGATAACAACAAACTAAAGAACATAGATTACAATGATTAGTTTACAAGAATTAATACTATAACATTTTATGGAAAGGAGTTGATTCATACAAAAGTATTACCAATATGTGTAGAAAGATAATGCAATTAATATTAGCAAAGACATTGCCATGTTCTAATACTTCTATACATTGAATGGATCGAAATCGCCTACATGTAAGTTAGCATGTTTAATACATCTGGAGACCGGCGAGGAAGATTTAGAATTTCTAATATAGAAGAGTTTGTGATGTCTCATGTCCTTCATAGGAATACGAAGGCTGACACTGTTTAAGAAAGATTGATAATTGAAGCGTCGGCTGGAACAACGTTATAAGTTACATTCAGTAAAACTTACAGGAACTGCAAAAATGTTTACACGTACAACGTTGTTCTTATAGGGTATACCTTATTTTATTTCAAGGAGTGCAGTTCGGTGGCTTATTTGAACACCGAACTGCACTCCTTGAAATAAAATAAGGTATAACAAAATTTTGAGTGGACAAATTTCACGTACTGCATTGATGGACAGTTGAAAGCCAAAGAGTATAGCAAGGTAACACGAAAACACGCCGAATGAAAATTTTGTAACTTACAACGTTGTTCCAGCCGAAGCTTCAATTAATGTCACCTTTAAGGACCTTACATAAGAATAAGTAATCGAGATTATGACGTCTGGCATACAGGCTTCGACATTTAAAGTGCTTTCATTTTTTATCATAGTTATACTCAGAGCTATTAAGCAGGAATCGGTAAGAACATAATGAAATAAATTTCCTTTGAATATTTTCCAGTTTTGCCGAATCAGAACTAGTAATAGAGTTCCAAACTACAGATCCACATTCGAGTTTCGATCTCACTAATGTATAGTATAGTATTAAAAGAGAGTCAGGTGTTGAAAAAGAATAAGTAATTGACCGAATTATTCCTAACATTCTTATTGCATGTTATAAATATAATCAATGTGGTTGTGAAAATATAATTTATTGTCAATTAATACACCGAGGTCTCTAATACAATCTTCTCTGTTAATTAATACATTTTTTAGATGATAGTTATATTTTAATATATAATAATAATAATAATAATAATAATAATAATAATAATAATAATAATAATAAACTAAATATTATACATTTTTTTCCTAACTCTATCGGTACAAAAGTAACTAATTTTTGCAATTTGTTATCTTAAAGTAAATTTAATAAGCTCATTTGGCATTTAGCCTACTATATTTCTAGAAAGGAAAAATCTTCGTTAGATATACTATACAGAAAAACAATTCTCTTATATAGGCTGTAGTTTGGTGGAGAATAAGTATTGAATATAGTTTATTAATTTTTATTAGTTGTACATATTTGTGGCCTTTATTTTCATGTAATAATTTAGTTTATGGTTGTTGAAAAAAGGAATAATTTATGTTAAACATAAAACTGAAGAAACTGTTTCTAGCTTTAGGAACAAAATGAGTCGTCAAACTCAGTGTATTATTTGGCTGAGTTCAAATATATTTAATGTGCTCCGTTTGTTTACTAATTTGCCAGAAGAAATTAATGATTGCATGTTTCAAATTTTTTAAGTTGTAGGATAAATTTTATTACTTATATTTCAAATAGAAACACATGGAACGGTGCATAACCAATCAACGTTGCCAAACGCCTAATATTGTAATCTTTAATAATTAGAAAAAATTGTGAGGACATTTTTCTTCCTTATGACATGAACAATCATCAGTTAAAATAATGGCACTTATACCCCTTACCCTCTGTACAACCATATACTGTGCTGCAATGTGATGATTGAGAGATTTATATTCTCGATTATGGCTATATGCCTATTACTACTAACTGGTGTTTCCATTTGATCTGAACTCCCTAGCTCTACTTTCGATTCAACAGGCGGAAGAATTGTGACGTGACGTGACGTGACGTGACGTGACGTGACGTGACGTGACGTGACGTGACGTGACGTGATATATTATACAGGGACATCATTTTACTTTTACTAACATTTTTAATATTAGCCTGGCTATACCTTTGGATCAACGCCGTTTGCTACCACCTTCCACGACTGGAGTTCGATGATACTGGCGTAATGGACAAACAAATCACTTTACTAGGTACAGGAGGGAAGAAAAGTAGTTCATCCATTTACGTAAACTAGGAAATATTGCGGTTTTGAGTTTGATCATTTTCATTAGGTTTTTGTTTAATCAAAATACAGTACAGTATTAACAATGAGTGCTTGACTGACGAACTGAGCTGTCCATGTGGACGTATTCATTATGCAGTGTACAGTGTACTATCTACAGCACATTAGCGTACAATATAGAGAATGAAGCTAAATTGAAAAATAATCATAACATGGATATTTAAACACATTTTTTAAAATGGTGGCCGTTCATTTCGATACAGGCTTCAGTTCTAATGTGCATATTATCGCACTATAGACTGTTGTACCTAATCCCAATTACCAGTTTCGTCCTTCGTACTACTAACTCACGTTGAAATAATTCTGTACCTACTCTATAAAAGAGTAGGCCTACCTTACGCACTGTAAATTCAGTCTTCACTTCAGCCAGATCCGAAACGATAAAATTACTCAGACATACTATCTACTGCTCGTCCAAGTGGTTATGTCGTAGAGTCGTAGAAAGGGGGGAAATCACGTGACAGTTAATTACTTAACGAGGCCCTTTTATTTAAGTTATTTTAAACAGTTGTATAATATTACGTAGACGTCCAATTTCTAATCGAAATTAATATTCTCAGAAAAGAGCTAAGACAGCCCAGCCACTAGCTAGCGAATAAAAGCTGGTGGGGGAAACCGGGATACGACGTAGGCAAATGTACGACAGTACCTGTGTGAAAATGATTCAATATTGAAATCTCTTTCGTCACTGGAAAACGCGAACATATTTTTGGAACGTACTGTTTACTATGACCGTAAGGTTACTATGACTGTATATGCGGTCTTGGATCTGTGTGGAGGACGCTTGAGCTTGATTAGTAGAAGGGGTGGGAGTGAAGTACATTCAAAAACTCAGGTACAATAAAAATTTAAGTAAAAACAAAATGATGTCCCTGTATAAGTACACACTTTGCTAAGGTCTTTAATGTGATGATTGAAACATTTATATTCTCTATGATGGCTATATATTACTACTAACTGATGTTTCCATTTGATCTGATCTCCCTAGCGCTATTTTCGATTTAACAGGCGGAAGAATCTCAATTCCAGTAATGCAAAATAATCACTCTACTCTTAGACTTCAAAGAGTAAAGATCACAGCACAAGATGGGATTCAAGAGTGTCTTTAAGTTTAAAGACGAATATTTTATGGGTAACATAGACAACGATGTCCTTCATGATGTTTGTGTGTCTTTCTTTGACCGAGGAGGAGACGAGACATAAAGAACATCATTTCTTCGAATCAGTGGCATGCCATTATAGAATAACAAGAACGGTGAATAAATGCACAAAATAAATTCCTACGCGGTAGAAAAAAATATACGTCAATATTAGCCTATTGTATTTTCGCAAGAATAAAATAATTAGATATTTCTTTAAGTCAACAGATAAATAGTCTACTTACTAAGTAACAGATAAAAGAAGTACGCCACTCAAAAGTCTGTTTGCAAAAGTAGTTTTGGAAATAATATCAGATCACCGGCGTGGTCGAGGGATAGAGAGAGGAACTATTGTTCCGATACTCCCTCGGGCTTAGTTTGAATCCCGGTTGGACTGATTACCTAATTGAGTTTCTTCAGACATTTTTCCCAACTGGAAGGTGAATATTGCTGTCATCCTCTGAGGAGTTTAGTGCTGAGAGGAATGCGGTTCCGACTAGTCTAGCGCAGTACTGGAGTGGGAGGGAACAGTGACAGCGGCAGTCTGGAAGGAAGTACAATCATACTGAAAACATTCGCCCAATTTACGAGAGCAGTATACCTATTAGTTTTCTAACGTATTTTTGGCGAGATAGAGATACAACCATTCGTACTTATGTGTTCAGAGAAGGAAAATATTGTAGAAAATTTTATTTACTTATTTATTATTTATTTATTTATTCTGGTGAAGTTAAGGCCATCACACCACCAGAAATACAAATACAATAAAACAAATAAAAAAATCATAATACAACTACAATAATATAAATGAAAAGAAGAATCATACTATAAAATTTAATGATTAGTAGAATTTAATTAAATTTGTAAAGTAATCAATTTAAATATACTGTACTGCTGAACTCACTTGAGAGTTGATTTTGTATTTTAAGATATCACCAACAAATGATTTTCGCATGACATTATAGGAATCTGTTTTTCACGATACCAATCACACATATTCCAAAATTCTAATAGAATAAAACCAAAAATTTTCCACAGCATGTTTCCTTAAAAATGACTTGTAACGGTGAAATATTTAATATGAGTAATTCATATAATATTAACATAGCTAACATCATGAAGAAGACTGAAGACTGCATATTTTTGGACGATTAATACTTCCCACTCAGCTCGTCTTGGCTGTAGCAACAAAAGAATCTACCTGCAACCCCCCCGCACCGATGGCAAGAATACCTCAGGTCCCAGCGCTAAACTCGTCGGAGGAAGACAGTATTGTTTCGAGGATCTCCCTGGCTTAGTTTGAACCCCGGTTGGATTGATTACCTAATTGAGTTTCTTCAGACATTTTTCCCAACTGAAAGGTGAATATTAGGTATTCCCAAAAGAACTTATCGAAGTCATATCGCTATCACTAATCCTATCGAAGCTTGATAACCTGAAGTTGATACAGTGTAATTAAATAACAGATTTAAAAACAATTGTATGCAATTATAGACAGAAGTTCAGTCAGTAGCGTTTTCTTAGTCCATTTAGCACACACAACTAATTAACCGCACGTTTCTTCGTTCTCAGCTTGAAGTAATACAGGGACATCATTTTATTTTTACTTCAACTTTTATTGTACCTGAGTTTTTGAATGTACTTCACTCCCATCCCTTCTACTAACGAAGTTCCAACCCAAATGTCCTCCACACAGAACCAAGGCCGCAGTACTGAGTTAGTGATTATAATACGTTTCAGAAAAATGTTCGCGTTTTCCAGTGACGAAAACTTCCAATATTGAATCATATTTTCGCACAGGTATTGTCGTCCGTTTACCTATGTCGCATCCCGATTTCCCCCACCTGTTTCTGCTCGCTCCACTGTAAAAACTAGTGGCTGGGCTTTCTTAGCTCTTTTCTGAAAACATTAATTTCTGTTAGGAATTAATTGGACGTCTACGTAATATTATGCAACTGTTTAAAATAACTTAAATAAAAGGGCCTCGTTAAGTAATTAACTATCACCTGATTCCCTCCCCTTTCTACGATCCTGCGACATAATCACTTGGACGGATAGTAGATAGCATGTCTGAGTAATTTTATCTGTGCGGGTCGGGCAGAAGTGAAGACTGAATTTACAGTACGTAAGGTACTCTTTTATAGAGTAGGTACAGAATTATTTCAACATGAGTTACTAAGTATGAAGGACGAAACTGGTAATTGGAATTAGATGAAATAGTCTATAGTGCGATAATAGGCACAAAGGAACTGAAGCCTGTATCGAAATTAACGGCCACCATTTTCAGAAATGTGTTTAAATATCCATATTATGATTATTTTTCATTTTAACATCATTCTCTATATCGTACGCTAATGTGCTGTAGACAGTATAATATACACTGCATAATGAATACGTTCGCATGGATTAGTCAGTTCGTGAGTAAAAACACTTATTGTTAATACTGTACTGTACTTTGATTACACAAAACTTAATGAAGATTATCACACTCAAAATCGCGATATTTGCTACTTTACGTAAATGGATGAACTATTTTCTTCCCTCCTGTACCTAGTAAAGTGATTTGTTTGTATTTTACGTCAGTATCATCGAACTCCAGTCGTGGAAGGGGGTAGCAAGCGGTGTTCCCGGGTCTCAATCATTAATCCAAAGGTATAGCCAGGTTAATATAAAAAATGTTAGTAAAAATAAAATGATGTCCCTGTACTTCTGGACGTTGTACACAGTCACTTGGAAGAGACTTCCTTCTTGAGTTCGCAGAACTTAAAAGTGATATCGGTCTTCTCCAGCAGATGTAAGCCGCTTTCGCATAGAGACTGTTGCAGAGTTCGTTTTTATCTGGCGGTAGAATTAATGATCCTCTCACATTATTCCCACAAGTAGTCCATACAGGCTCTTCACACCGAAAGGACGACATGCATGATCAAAGGAAAAACTCGGCGAGCGACATCGCTGGAGAAAGGTTCTGCCGCTCTTGATCAATACTGTTTTGTGTTTGAATTTGCGGTGGCTTGCAAAACAGAGGGAGCAAAAGTGTTTTGATGTTGCGATTTAAGGGAAGTTTTGCCAGCGGTGAGGCGGACTGTTAATTTCAAGCATTCAGGCACAGATCTTAATCACGAGGGAGAAATCAATACTGCAGAGTGGTGCAGAACACTAAACCACGTGATTTAAGTTACCTTCTAAGTGAGACATTTATTTTAGGCAGGCTACTTGTTTAACGTTTCCTTTAATTTATATAATACTAGCTGAAAGCACCCGGCGTTGCCCGGGTTTTCCTTTCTGCTTCTATTTTTAATTAAATTGGTTATTAAATTTTCGGAAATCTCGGAAACCTAACTATACACAACCAAAACGAATTATCTTTACTAAGCTTTCCTCGCCCATAAAGATGAATCTTTTACTTAACGTCACTTACATGAATTAATGAACTCAGCCAAATGCCTGCCAGGGTTAACTCAATTTGAAACAGTAGAAAATCAGGCACCGAAAAGAAAACATTTCATACGTGCCTGACGTTAAACTGTTGTTTTAAATTTATTTATTTGTTTTTATTTATATATTTATTCATTTTTATTTATACATTTATTTATTTTTGTTTATATATTTATTTGTTTATATATATATATATATATATATATATATATTTATTTATTTATTTATTCTGGTGTAGTTAAGGCCATTAGGCCTTCTCTTCCACACCGCCAGAAATACAAATAAAGTAATAGAAAAATCAAACTATAAACAAAGTAAAACCCAACGAAAATATAATTCCTTCTCCTCCTTCTGATCAGTTTCAGCATCGAATCGATATATACATATATAATTTAATTTATATTGGAAGATTTTTTTTTTTACCTCTTGATCGCTGTACACCCACTTATATCATACCCAGTTTTTTTTAATATAACTTGAAACTATATCTCATAAATTCAGAACATATTGCATTAATTCTAATTTTATACACAGAATAAAGATACAATATAAACTCGCAATAAGTCATTTTTTAACAAAGACTAATATTCTGAGAAGCGTATAGGCCTACCGGTATTTTAGAAATTAAGAGATTTTTATTTCCACAACGTTTAACATACTAAATTTGCAACGTGATTATACAGATATACAAGTAATTTCGCAGCAACACATTTTCGGACGTGAACAACAAAATTTTGAGAATTAATACAATGTTATTTTCAGTGGGCTTATGTAAATTCACATACTACATTAGCAACATGTCAAAAGTATCATTGAATTGCTTATTGATACATGTAAAATCTTTTTTTTTTTTTTCACTTCTTTGTATATAATATAGTTGAGGATATGAAAAACACGCAGTTTTTAAGTTAATGTCTGCAACTTTGAGCGACTGTCCTTGAGCTTCATTTAAATATGGCCATTACAAATGCTAGTGGCATTGAAATTGCAGTTGCTTAAAATTGAATGAGTACCCTAGCAATACGTGGAATAAAAACATCTCCTTTTCTTTTTGCAGTTAATATTGCCAATTCTATTACGTTTCGTATGAGTTTTTCACACCAATTCTTATTCGTGCATAATTTTGGTGGGTCAATATTTCGCAATCGAACTATTGGTCATTCAATATTAAGTAAATTATATGGTACCAATCCTTGTAGTTTCAAAGAATTCTAGAATTCAGTTGTATAAAACAATTTCCTTACTATCTACAAACCTGCATCGAGGAATTCATAATATGGTCCTGCAGTGCGTAAAGATACTTAGGCCTATTGCATGAATTATCTAGTTTTAGCCTTCATGATCTGTAACAACAATGTAATTTAATTTCGTGTTAAAATTTCCATGGCCTCGTGAAAGTCGATATTGAATACAACAGACAATAATAAAAACAATTGACTGTAGAAGCTTTTGCATTTTAATATAATACATGAATATTGGATCTATTTATTTGTATTTTTTACAATTTTAATTAATTTAACTTCCATTTCCACAATTTTAATGTAGCCTATGTTCTTCTCCTGGTTATGAAGGTTAAATGTGGAAACTTTGGCACATATCGGTTAAAGCGTGTAGATTTGTATAGAGAACATACACACATACATACATACATACATACATACATACATACATACATACATACATACATACATACATACATACATACATACATACATACATACATACATACATACATACATACATACATACATACTCACATTCAATTTTATACATTAAGATTGGTTAAGAAACAACATGATTATACAGAATGTCTCCGAGGTGGTGTTACACACTTTCAGGGATGATGGCGAAGGGCACATGTATCAATTTGAGATAAGGAATCCTGGTCCGGAAATGACCGAGTCGAAAGTTACAAGCAAAAATAGTTCTGCAGAAATGAATAATTTTATTCCTCTGTACACCTTATTTATGTGTATATATCTGTACATCTTACACATACAGTATTCATCTGACGTTGTTTACGTTGTCTACTTACAGTATTCCATTCAATGCGATGTCTGAGGGATGGGGACAGAAAACTACACTAAAGCAGTGCAGATAGCGTAATGTGTAACGGACATGGTCGGTCCTGTCTGTAGACAGCAGTGTATGTGTACAAGTTGCAGTGTCCAGTCGATTAGTCGTAGTGAAATGGAGAAGTACACGAGAGCGGAATAAGCAGACCTGATTTTCGAATACGGATGAGCCAATGGGAACAGTAGACAAGCTCACAGATTGTATCGGCCCTAGTACCCACGTAGGAGACATCCGGCCCATATCATTTTTCCACGACTGTTCCAAAAGTTAAGGGAAGGAGGACACGTGATGTCAAATTACAATTCCATTTCCACACAACTATTTTTGCTTATGACTTTCTACTCAGTCATTTCCAGACCATGGTTCCTTATCTCAAATTGATGCGCCCTTCGCCATCATCCCTGAAAGTTTGTAACACCACCTCGGAAACATCCTATATAGCCCTAGTGGTAATGGAGTAGCTGTGAAATGTTAACGGGAGGAGAAACCAAGCATTTCTGTTAGTATATAATCAAATAAGTGGGCATAACTTTTGTTACACCATCTAATCAGAAGTGTACAAAGCATATCGCGTTCCCAGTAAAATACTGTCGTACGTAAAAAATCACATATTTACTTTCATAACTTTTTCCCAAACTGTTTTACTGGTTGGAGGTATGAAATTCGAATAATGAAATAGTAGATTATCGAAGTTTTTTGTACCTATTTATTAAAATATTTCTACAGCAGTATTTTACTAGGACGCCGTGGCGTCGTGGTCTAGGGCATCCTGCCTAGGACTCGCGTTATGGAATGCGCGCTGGTTCGAGTCCTCATGGGGGAAGAAATTTCCTCATGAAATTTCGGCCAGTGTATGGGACCGGTGCCCACCCAGCATCGTGATGCACTTGGGGAGCTACGATAGGTAGCGAAATCCGGTTGCGAATGCCAGCTATAACGGCTGGGGGGATCATCGTGCTAACCACACGATACCTCCATTTTGGTTGGATGATCGTCCACCTCTGCTTCAGCATGTGAGCGTGAGGCCAGCAGTCGGCTGATCGGTCTAGGCTCTTCACGGGCTGTAGCGCCATGGATTATTATTATTATTATTATTATTATTATTATTATTATTATTATTATTATTATCATTAGTACTATTATTATTATTAGTACTATTATTATTATTATTATTATTATTATTATTATTATTATTATTTTACTAGGAAATAGCATATCTTTACAAATCAAAATTTTCGAGTCACAACACTTTTACTGGGAGTGTGATATATACAAACAGTATCATAAAAATAAAAATAAATTCAATTGGCAATGGAAAAGAAGAAATAAATAAAGGGGCGAGACAAGGTTGTCCTTTTACTCCAAATTAACGATATGGTAAATAGTGAATAAATATTTTAGAGCAAACTTTTTAATAAAAGGAATTGATTTTAATACTTTACTTTTCGCATATGATCAAATAATTATTTCCAGATCCGAAAATGAATTACAAAGAGACAAATCAAGTGACACAAAATTTTAATATGAAGATATATCAACTAGAAAAAGAAAAGTAATGCCATTTCGAGATACACAAGGAATGAGAGGAACAATTGTAATTTAAAATGGAATTATTGAAGAAGTTAACTGTTTTAACTGTTTATTTTGAATGTCAGTTCTCGTACAATGAAAATAAAGATGTTGATACAAGGATCCGACATGCTATATTCTCCTTACAGTTCGCAAAAATTCCAACCAGGTAATCAGCTCAAGTAGGTAGGCCTATAGAACCCACGCTGGAGCGCAGCCCCAGATAATTCGGCAAACGCGCCTACTTTCTGAGCTACGTCGGTGGGTAGGATGAAGAAGAAGGAGAGAAGAACTTCTGAAATGTTTTAAACTATACCTTTCAACACACCGTTTAACTAACAAGAAATGTGTTTACTAAAGAGAAATATACAGAGATATTAAACCTGAGTCTATCATCAACTCGCGTAGCGGAAAATTATTTTAAAAATCATAAGAATTTACTTTCCGAAAGCCTAATGAAGCATTTGACCGAAAAAAAAAGAAGAATGATATCTTCAGCTCTTATAGTGGAATACTATTTCAGAATATTGGAGCTTACTTATCGTCAGCCTGACGGACATTTGACAACTAAAAAGATTTCATTCCGCTCGTGTAGCGGAAAATGATTTCAGTGGTGTGTTACAATTTAAATACCGAGAGACTATCGGGTTATTTGACCCCAAGAACAATGCCATTTCCCTCTAAATCAGCGGTGTAACGAAATCAGCAGGGCAACTTATGATTTTGAAGTTCCGGGAATGCCGCGTACTCTGTAAAGATTGCATATAACTGTACAACTACACAGTGTTCAGGCAGGGGTGTAGAAAGTGTGTTACAGTAAGCAAGGGATTGTACAGATCGATTATTTAGTCCTGACAGCTCGACGGCGCGAAAGAGGGGAAATAATAGTAGCGGGGAGTGCTCCGGAGTAGAGATAAGGGCGAACGGTCAGTAAAGAAATGCAGTACAGCTTAACTGTACTAGAAACATACCGCTCTTCCCTACGCATGACATCCGATCGCTCAAGGCAAGCGACTGACTAACCTGAACATTCCTTGGCGTAACTAAATGGACTCGCCTGATCCAGGTGCACATTACCGGCGACTGTCAGGACTAAATAATCGTACTGTAATTGTAGGGAAAATCACAATCATACAAATGAGGCAATTTATGTTATAAGTGCCTGCGATACGTCATGCACAATAACGATCAGCAGCAGTAAAAAAATTGTAATGAATGTATATAACAGCTTTTACAAAATGCAAAGAAATAATACACAGATATTATTTGAAAATTCAAATATATTTTGCGAAATATATGTTAATTATGATTTACGATTATATATTTATAAATTAACAGTAACTTCAATTCTTCTAAGATCTAAGGGAAAACAGTATATACTGTGGTATTTGATTATATTGTGCCACGAAGCATTGGAAGAAACAAATAAATACTTCTGCGTAAATATATACCGTATGCCTAAAAATTAAAAAAAGAAACAAAACAAAACAAAAAGGTAGTTACTGTCTAAGGTTTTATTTCATTACTGATTTGCTGTAATTACAATGTGTACTTATAATGTCGAAACGCATGTTTTAAAATTACAAGAGTTCATTTTTCTCACTTTAAGAATCTACCGCTGATATCTGACGTTTATTTTTAAATACGAAATTCTTAATATAAGATATTATTACGTTAGGAGTTGCAATCCTTAAAACTAAACATAAATTATTGTCTATTATTAACCTAGATTTGTTAAGTTTCATGAAAGAAGAAACTGTTTACATCTATACGTACTGCCGAACATTGGTATTATTTCAGAGACAATTTTTTGTTTTGTTATTTAAAATAAAAAGTACTGTCCAAATTTCACGAGAGAATCCCTGCGGGGGGAGTACGGTCCTTGAGAGGTAAGAGGAGAGAGTAAGCCAGTAACTCAGCGTCCTTGAAGGAACAGGTGAACGGGAGTGATGTCATTGGTCGGCTGGGACAAGCAAGACTCAGTCAATGGCCGGCCGGTTCCGTGTCGGTGATAGGTTATAAGAGTGGGGGAATAACTCGCATTCCTTGCTTGGATCTTCCCGTGAAATGCGGACTGTAAAAACTTAATTATTTGAAGATACTGTGATGATGACTTCAATGCTCTTTACTCTTTAGCATGACGGTGAGCGATGCACTGTATTAAATTTGTACTGCCCTATCACGACCAGCATAAGACCGCAGGTAGGAGAGATATATCAGGGCATGCAAGGTTTGAACACGTGCTGTCGCAACGAAATTGAAGAACAGCGCGTGATAGACTGGGATGACATCACTTCTCTCACTGCACGAGGAGTTTGTCCAGTAGCAAAAATTCGACTTCAGGAGTCAGGAATAATTCCTTGCA